>NC_092802.1:32398387-32647442 GCF_918797505.1 Bemisia tabaci
CAGGGGTCCGGATCAAATCACTAACTCACTCTAAGTCGCTCACTGGGACAAGTTACTTGCAGTGTGGATTCGCTCGGGACTCTTCGAGCTAAACAAAAGACCGATCGGGAAATAACCCACCCTCGGTCGAGTTGGCCGGCGGTCTTCCTAGGAACTCGCCTGGAGGGTTAATTAGACAGCTGCGCGGATCTAGCATGCCCGAAGAGCGAGTTGGTTTTCCCGTGAAAACTAACTCGCCCGGCAGCCGGTTTTGATTTTCGTGTCATCTTCATCTCGCTCCAGGAACAGATCAATTAACCACCTTCAACATATCTTGATCAGGTTCATTGTGAGCGAGTTGTTTGAGGCAAAATTAATTCGCTCAGCACCTTATTTCGGAAGATTTATGTTCAAAACGGCAACGCTGTCCCTCGACCGTCGGCAGTCCCGCTACGGCCTCCTGTTGTGGGAGTGCGGCACAGGCAAGACAAAGCCTCAAGGGTGTCGAGGGGCAAGACGAGGAATAAACATTTTGTCATTCATTACTTTTACTTTTCCTGATCATCCTATCCTTTTCCTATTTCGCTGTTCGCTGATCGCATGAATCCATGGCCATCTTGCGTTGCCCGCAGCGCCGCGAGGCCCGAGCCACGTTCACGCATCACGCCACGTCTCGATCTATCATTTTCCATTTCCACTTGGCATCTACCCTTATACCGAAATTGGACTACATTTTGCAATTTGAAACTATAAATTCTAACGCGGTTTAAAAACGACGTACGTGCCATTAGTTTCCCTGTGCACATAAGTGTTTTTCCAGTTCAGCCAGAATTTATAGTTCCAAATTGCAAAATGCAGTCCAATTACTCTACCATCTCCTCCTTCTTTCCTTACTCCGTGACTGCCTCAATTTCTTTAATAATTCAACCGTATTTTTCATTAATTTATTTTTAGTTATATTATCCTATTACCGTTGAGAAAAAAAAAAATCACTAAAAAATGGCCCAAGCTGTATGCAAGAAGGTGGAGAAATGGTGCTGGGTCATACTATTTCGCGGGGGAAAAAAAGCCAAGAAATTTCAAAAAATTTCAATTAGAGTCTAATTTCTTGTTTCGTTTCGGTACGTAAATTCGCCTCTAGCGGCCTGATACGACGTAATTTATGAAAGATTTAACATCATGGTAAAATATCACATGAAATTTTTCAGAAAGAACAATTTTCTAAATAATGCCAGTTTAATTTAAAGTATAGAAAGTATTTCAATAGATTAAATGATAGGAAATATTTCAATTTAAAAACCTGAATCGTCGGGAATTTTCAACATTAAATTTTAAGAAATACTCTAAATGCATTTAATTTTAATATGCATTATCTTACCATCCTGATCGAATGCGATAAGCACACCGTCAAGGTGTGCACCATACCAGCGCAATTTGCCAAGAATAAATCCAGACTATTCAATACCCATTGTTGCGAAGAGATTTTTTAATGTTACCACGAAAATGCGGCCAAAGAACGCATAACAAATTTCCCATCTCTTTAAGAGATCACGGGTAGGGGCAAGAAGTGGTTGGTGAGGAGGGGGATGGAGTGGGAGTGCATATAGATTAACAAACTAAAAACTAAACGTATTCTTGAGTCAAAAAAGAATGCTACAGCTGAAACATGTGATGCTCTGTCTGGAACGTTGCAAATAGCTGCTTTTCTTGGGTGTATTTTTCTTAAAAATAAAAAAAAAGAAAAAAAAAAACCTTTCATGTTTCGTTCCATTCCGTTTCAGTCTTTACGTGAAGTTTGAAATAAATGACGATTAAGGTTATGTTTGCCTGAGATATGCTATGGTATGTCGGTGCCGGACACGGGAGCTGTCAGCATTAGATTTCGGGTGCACTGCAGATTGCGAAACGACGGGTGGCGCGACTGCGGATTGCACAGGAGTTAGGGCGCTCGTATGATGTAAACAAACTTTGGCCGCGGAATTGAAGAATTGAAAATCTCTAAATTGAATCAGACATCTGAGGAACTAACGAACAGCTTGTGAGCTGTAAAAATTGACGACCTGTAATACAGATTGACAAGATTATAAAAACTCTCTGACTTTTAAAAAGAGGTGGCGGGGGATTCAAAACAAGTTGATGCTGTACATGCTAAAGAAGGTTTTATATATGAAGCGGAAAATTTATTAAAAATGAGAAATTTAGAAAATATTGACTCATCAAAAACTAATTAGCAATAAATGCGCGCAAAAAATGCGCAATAAAATTCCGGAAAGTTTTGCTTTGAGCGCTTGAGTCTATATACGCAGTATAGCTGGATATACTTGCCGTCAAGTGGTGGCTCTGCGGTAGCGCGCTCGCCCAGTGAACCGGCGGTCCCGGGTTCGACTCCCGGGCGCCGCGCCAAATTTTTACGACCGAATTTTATATTCTCACACATTTTCACATCGATTCCCATTTGATACATTAGATCTTAAAACATCAATTAATTTACAACCATCAACGATCAATAACTTCTTCAATTTGAAGTATAATTTTTTTTTTGGGAGGGGGGAGGGGTCACGCGCGCGATATTCTCGCCAATCACTGTACTTTCACATTAGCAGACGACCCGCTCCGCCCCCTCACATCGACATATTTCTCCCGAATGAGTCATGAGTCATGTCGCCCGGTCGTATGAGTCATGATTTTTCCCATCATTATCCAAAAAAAAAAAATCATTATGAAAAATTGTAGCATTTTTAATTTGAATGTTCGTAGTAATTTTTCATTATAATTTTCTGGATAATGATGGGAAAAATCATGACGCATACGGGTGATCGGGAGAAATATGTTGATGTGAGGGGGCGGAGCGGGTCGTCTGCTAATGTGAAAGTACAGTGATTGGCGAGAATATCGCGCGCGTGACCCCTCCCCCCTCCCAAAAAAAAATCTATACTTCAAATTGAAGAAGTTATTGATCGTTGATGGTTGTAAATTAATTGATGTTTTAAGATCTAATGTATCAAATGGGAATCGATGTGAAAATGTGTGAGAATATAAAATTCGGTCGTAAAAATTTGGCGCGGCGCCCGGGAATCGAACCTGAGCCCGCCGAATCACTAGACGAGCGCGCTACCGCAGAGCCACCACTAGACGGTAAGAGAGTGCTGCTATACTGCGTATATAGACTCAAGGGCTCAAAGCAAAACTTTCCGGAATTTTTTTGGGGTGTTTCTGGGGGGCATTGGAAAAAACAAAAAAATACGGGTCAAATAAATTCATCCAAAGAATTCGTACGAATTTTTTCAGCCCGATCGGCGGCGGCAGCTTGGGAAGTTCCCCTTGTTAGGGTGATTAAAATACAAGAGGAGAAAGGTAAGGCCTTGTCGCTCCACGGGACGTTTTCATAGGATTTGTCCCAAGTTCGAATCGCAGGAATAAGAAAGAAAAAAGTAAAAACATTTAGAGCGAAAAGAATCACTCTCAAAAATGGGCAACCACTGTTTGACCAGTTATTCCGATTAATCAGTTCACTGCCCCTTCTTTTATATCGACACAATTCCCCTTTACCTGCACTTCTCTGTAATATACCGTTAAAAAAAGGCAGCGTTCGGCCCGCAGTCCGGACAAGAAAACTTCTAAAAGTCAAAGTTCTAAAATGAGCCACACGCTTCATATAGGTATTGTTCATATATTCTCGCGGAGCGCCCTAACTCCTGTGCAATCCGCAGTCGCGCCACCACCGTCGTTTTGCAATCTGCACCCGAAATCTATTGCTGACAGCTCCCGTGTCCGGCACCGATGGTATGTCCAAATCAATAGTCATTTTGAAAAGGAAGAAATATGTTTAAAGGTCTCTCAAGAGGTCTACAAAGGGTGCGTATGTCTAAAAATCGAACAGATCTTCGCTTCTAAGGGAGTTACACAGAGCGAATGAAAGAGGGGGATGATAAAGCGCCTGTATGTCGAAAAAAAGGTGAACATTTCACAGAAAAGTATTTATGTTTCAGAAAGTAGTTCTTGGACCTCTGTTCACCACTATCTGAAAAAAATGATTGTGTTTGAACAGGATTTTTTCCTACCACTGATATAGGATTGTGTCGGCCGGGATTTCTCTGCCGTGGGATTTCGTCCTGAAGATTGCGTTCTGCGGGATTTTAGCAGCGGGATTTCGTCGGTGAACCGGCAATTTTTAATCTAGCATATTTAAGGAGACAGTCAAATGCTGTGGGGGGGGGGTGTACGATTGACACAGAGGAATACTAATTTACATATTGATAAACAAGAAAGCAATGTACTAACACAGTGGAATGATATCACCCCAAGATACGAGGAGCTTACAAAAAATAAGTTTCCCTGCTTTTTTCACCGACTCGAAACGTTATAAGAAAAAACTCTACGTGCCATCGGGAAGGCCATACTCTCATTTTACGCACAGTAAAAAGATTTAGGAATTTTCGCCACCATTCGCCGAGATAACTCAAAATTTTCGGGAGTATTCTGGAACATTCCGCGCCAGCTTCTGAAAAAGAGATTCAGGAAGCAAATGAATGATTTAAATAATTCGGCGATACTTCCTTTTTTTCCTTTTTTTCTTTTTTCTTTTTTTTTTTACAGCATAAGTTTTGCCAGACATAATAAGTAGAGGCGACTCTACTACTATAATATTCGGGCAAATTTTTCATAGGGAGAAATATAGTGAGAGGTAATGTTTATTTTTTTTTAATTTTTATTTTCTTAAATGAACGTAATTGGATACTTTTGTTGGAGATCTCTATAGGCTTGATGGGGTCACTGCCGCTCCTAGTAATAAACCTGAATAAAGTCGAAATTTTACCGAAGGGTAAATAAATAAGTGACCTCGAAATAGCCCAACTCAAGGGCCGTAAGGTAGGGTGGGACTTATTTTTTTAAATCGACAAAACCAAATGTTGCACGGTCTTAAATGGTTCTATGTGATAAAAAAAAACACGGTAGCCAAGAGGATTTTGAGAAAAAAATTTTTTAACCCGGCGCGCACAGGGCCTAAACATCGAGATTTTTTTGGTTTTTTAGGCATTTTCGCCGTATATTTTTGATATTTTTGCCAGCAACACAGATTTGACGCTAGATGTCCAAAAATTGGTAAAAACCTAGCACATACCTTGCAAATTAAGGGAAAATTTTTGTTTTTCTCCTAGGTCACTTTCACTTCGCTTGGTAATGCCGAAACTCTCCGCTCGGCAGCTCTAAAAATCGAAATTTCGCCGTTTTTTAACGTATAATGAACTTTTTGAGCAACCTATAATGGTAGTAAAAATCCGAAAATTTGTGGAAAGCAAGTCCATACCATCAGTATGGAAGGGCAAATGTCAGAAAACTCCTAGGTCTTTCATTTTCTGCCAAGCTATGCATACAATGTTGGAAAACCCGTCAAAAATAGCTCAATTTTGACCTTTTTTATCGCGTTCGAAAATTTATTGGACGCCCTGTAATGACAATGAAGGTCCGAAATTTTGTGGAAAGTAAGTTCATACCATTTGTATGGAATAAAAAATTTTACTTGGTTCCTCCGTCTTATATTCTTCGCCCTGCGATACCCGAAATGGCAGCGAAAACGTCAAAAATACCTCAAATTGGCCGTTTTTGGAGAATTTTTTTGAACACCTTGCAGTGGCAGTGGAGGTCCGAAAATTTGTACAAAGTAAGTTCATACCATCCGCAAGGAATAAAAAAATCTACTTGGTTCCTATGTCTTACATTCCTCGTTGTGCGGTGCCCGCAATCACTTCGAAAACGTCAAAAATACCTCAATTCGGCCGTTTCTTCAATGGCGAAATTTATTAGACACCCTGTAATGACTCTGGAGGTTCGAAAATTGGGGGAAAGCAAGTCCGTACCACTAGTATGGAAGGGCAAATTTCAAAAGATCCATAGATGTTTGATTGTTTGTCGCACGGTGTCTTCAGATACACAAATAAGTGAAAAATACCTCCATTTTGACCGGTCTTTCGCCATCAAAATTTCATAGACACCCTGTGATGACAGTGGAGGTCGAAAACTTTGCTGAAAGTAAGTTCATTCCATCTTCATGCAATAAAAAATTCTGCTTCGCTCCTATGTTAGGAATTCCTCGTTGTGCGGTGCCCGCAATCGTATCGGAAACGTCAAGTGTACCCGAATTCGGCCAATAAATTTTCGAACGCGAAAAAACGGTCAAAATTGAGCTATTTTTGACGGGTTTTCCAACATTGTATGCATAGCTTGGCAGAAAATGAAAGACCTAGGAGTTTTCTGACATTTGCCCTTCCATACTGATGGTATGGACTTGCTTTCCACAAATTTTCGGATTTTTACTACCATTATAGGTTGCTCAAAAAGTTCATTATACGTTAAAAAACGGCGAAATTTCGATTTTTAGAGCTGCCGAGCGGAGAGTTTCGGCATTACCAAGCGAAGTGAAAGTGACCTAGGAGAAAAACAAAAATTTTCCCTTAATTTGCAAGGTATGTGCTAGGTTTTTACCAATTTTTGGACATCTAGCGTCAAATCTGTGTTGCTGGCAAAAATATCAAAAATATACGGCGAAAATGCCTAAAAAACCAAAAAAATCTCGATGTTTAGGCCCTGTGCGCGCCGGGTTAAAAAATTTTTTTCTCAAAATCCTCTTGGCTACCGTGTTTTTTTTTATCACATAGAACCATTTAAGACCGTGCAACATTTGGTTTTGTCGATTTAAAAAAATAAGTCCCACCCTACCGTAAGGCTCATGAGGTCAAGAATTTAGACCTTTCCAGCAGGCCTCGTTCAAATGTTCCAAAGAACCGGTAAACTACAACTCCCCGTTGACCGTTTTTTAAGTGGTGTCCTTATTTGATCGTACCGGGAGTCCGAGATTGCTGATTGAATAAAGAGGCTCTGAATACAGAATCAGCCGCATGAAAATGAAACAGACCGCGTGGGTAATAGTAATAGGGAACATGAATGAATCAAGTGAAAGAGAAAGTAGTATGAACCGTTGTTTACAGTGGAAAAGCCGAAAATGCGAGGCCGATGTGCCGATGTGGTACGGACGGCGACCGACTTCCGAGGAAACATCCCCAACAGGAGCGGCGGTGGAGGAGGGACGCGCTGTTGCCATTACGTGCGCATTTAATCGCGTTTTCGAGGGTCGGCGAGCGAATTGATCTTGGCTCAATTAACTCGTTCGGGAACTTGATCTGTACCTAGAGCGAGATCGAAAGACAACTAGAACTTGTCACGATCGATTTACAAAAGACCCACCCAAAACGATCGAATTCTGAACGAGTGCAGGTAGGCTAATGACACATACAATTCGAACGGGGCAAAACAAAAGACGGGACCTGCTCGGCTCCTCGCTCGCCGGTTAATCACCGAAGGCATACATTTCGGAAATAATTCCGCGAAAGGTACCTGACGGCACTCTAACTTGCTCTACCTCGGGCTGCGCAAGTTAAATAACGGCCGTTTTTTTCCCGCTCATCGCTAACTCGCCTCCGGACCCCTGCCACCAAGACGCAAGGAAAACCCCAGATTTTCTCTACTAACACGATTCGAAAGCGGGTTAAGCCCCAGACAGAACCATAGGGCACTAAGGCCGTCCCCTTGGAAAATTCCACGCTTGATCAAAATTACGCCCGTTACTGTAGGACTACTAGAGCCACTGACGACTACTCGCGTGCGCCAAGTGGTCATTACACCCTCCAAAAACTTCACAATTACCGGGTGGACCTTGTAGATGTTCAGGACACGAAGCAGCCAACTATGAGGAATTGAATCGAATGCCTTTTTATAATCAATGTACCCTACATGTAGATTTCGGTGTTCCTTCTCCGCTTGCTTCAGGACAACCGAGTCAATAGTAAGCTGTTCCTTGCAACCGAGGCTTCCCTTACGACACCCTTTTTGCTCTTCACTCATGACTCCCCACCTCCGAACGTGCCTATCAATATGCTGGCAAATGATTGAAGTAATGACCTTATAAAGAGTGGAGAGGCAAGTAATGGGTCGGTAGTTCGAGGGATCCTTAGGATCCCCGTCCTTGTACTTAGCATACGTGACCCCTTCCGTCAAGAACTTTGGCATCTTATTTGGATGGGTGACAACATCCTGGATGGACTTAGCTAAGTGAGCATGTACACATGTTAGCTTTTTCAGCCAGAAGTTCTGAATTCGGTCAGGACCGGGAGCCTTCCAATTGAAGGAACGAAATGTGACTCTTCTCACGTCAGCAGCTGTGATTTGAAATTCATCCGGATACTGGACGTGGTTAAACGCATTTTCTTCGTCCTGAATCCACGGTGCCTCGTTGTTATGAAACTTCGCATTCGACCAAAGATCCCGCCAAAACCGCTCTAGATCTTCTTCAGATGGCACTTCAGCTAAGGGCTCATTGCTTCCAGTGCTTTCCAACTTTCGATAGAAGACATTTTCACTGCGCTGAAATAATTCGTTATCTTTCCGGCGCTGGTAACACTTTTTGTACCTTTTTAGTCTAGCCGCTTGAACTTTCAGCCTTTGCTTTAGAGTGTCGAGATGAAGTTTATATTATTATAGTTATTATTATTATTATTATTTTTATTTTTTTTTTTTTTTTTTTTTTTTTTTTTTTTTTTTTTTTTTTCCTTCACAGGATTTTTCCTGGTATTAAGAGCCCAAGACGAGTCAAAGACTAGAGTCTTGGGTCCTGTTTATGCCCTAACAATTAAGATTTTCAAGAATAGAAAACTAAAAACCAAAAAAGAAATTAGAGAGATGAAAGAGAGGGGACTATTCCATGTTAAGGAAACTCCGAACTATATTGCAGGTGCTGAGAATAACTGACTTCTGCATGGTGTGGAGAAGGTGATCCGGGAGTTTCAGCTCTTTTAGGTGTTTAATTAGGCTCTCCGGTACGACTCCTGTGACGGACATGATAATAGGCCTAATATAGACAATGTCCATGGCCCAAATTCTCTTAATTTCCACAGAGAGAGGCATATATTTTGATATCTTTTCCTCATACTTCGACAACAAATTGTGTCCGTTAGGGATGCTAAAATCCAAGAGCTGCACAACACGCGCCTGTTTATCTATCAAGATGACGTCAGGTCTATTAGCCATAACCATCCTATCAGTTAGGACTGGGTTGTTCCAATACAGGCGATATCGCTGATTCTCAAGTACAGGTGGCGGATTATACCGATAGTAAGGTTCCGGATTCTCCAACAGATCGCAATTACTTGCCAAGGCTTGATACACTATTTTTCCCATGGTGTCATGACGCTCCGTATATTCCTTCGCCGCAAGCTGAGCACAGGCAGAAGTGATATGATCTATTGTTTCAGGGGCCGCATTACATCTTCTACACTTGTCGCTACCTGTGTTTTCCTTCGTGATATACTTCCTATAGTTCCTCGTACCAATTACCTGATCCTGGATAGCAATTGCGAACCCCTCCGTCTCTGGGTAAAGCTGTCCCTTCGTGAGCCATAGATATGACTTAGCCTGATTCACATGCTCTTGCTGCACCAGGTTGACGTGGCGGCCATGTAGCGGTTTACCTACCCAGTTCTCCAGCTTTCTCGGTAACAAGTCAATTATTATTATTAGTCAAGTTATTATTATTTATTTATTTTTTTTATTATTATTATTATTATTATTATTTTTTTCATATTCACTGCTGTCACCAGCTTTGCTGGGTTGCTTTAAGCCCTCACACAGGGGCAAACAATGCTCCTAGGTATGAGGGCTGTTTGTGGTTTGGGTGGCCGGGTGGTGGTTATTTCACTCCCCCTTGGGGGGTGGCTCGTCACGGACTAGGATACCTGTTTTAGGAACCGAGGCAGGGTAGGTGTCTGGAGGACGCCTGCCTAAAGGTTTCTTTCCTGAGGTGGTAGGCGGTAGGGGTGTTTTTGGTGTGTGGGAACGTTCTAGGTGTATTCGCGCTGCTCCACCTAGCTTAAGACCTTCCGGAGGATTCTGGCAGTGCCTAACACAGCAGACTTCTGGGCCAATACTAGCGAATGTTTCCCAGGGATTTCGTTCTTCAGTTTAGTCCAGTCTTTAGAGACTGCTCCGGTAGCTCCTATCACAAAGGGTATGACTCGGGTTTTGGTCTTCCACATCCTGCTGATTTCGATCTCTAGGTCTTTATACTTTAGTTTCTTCTCAGCTTCCTTTTTTGTGATGTTCCTGTCTGCTGGGATAGAGACGTCAATCAGCAGACACGTTTGGCCTTTCCTACGTAGGATGATGTCCGGTCTGTTTGCCTCAACAGTTCTATCGGTTCTGATAGGGAAGTTCCACAGGATCGTTGTCTCTCCATCTCTGGTTGTTGCAGTGTTTTTCGGTTTGTGTTCATACCATTTATCTGCGTCGACTTCGATTCCATATTCTTTGCAGAGGCTGTAGTGAAGTTGGGTGCATACTCTGTCGTGTCTCTCGATATAGTCCTTTTGGGCTAGAATTGGGCAACCTGATGTTATGTGCTCAATGGTTTCTTCGAACTGGTGACAGATTCTGCATTTGCTATTCACATGTTTCTTGTGGATTTTCCTCTCTCGGTACCTTGTGTTTAAGGCTTGATCCTGTGCCGCTACAATTAGGCTCTCTGTTTCTGCTTTTAGTACACCTTTACTGAGCCAGATGGTAGAGAGATTACTCTCGATAGAGTCATTTTCTAGCATCAGTGGATACTGCCCGTGCATGATCTTTCCTTTCCATTTGGTTCTGATGCTTTCTGAGATTTTCTTTTTGATTTTTTGCTTCCTGCTGTTTATGGGGGCCACTTCAAAGTTTTCTCCGAGCTCGGCTTCAAACTTGTTTGCTTCTTTCGCAATGTGGTCTTTGTCTAGAGCAAGGTTGACGGCATATACGGCTTTGAGAAAAGGGTCTTCGTTTTTTTTTTCCTGGAGGTAGTACTTCGCATTGATGATGGAAGATTTGTATGTTGATTCAATTTGCCTAAGTCCTCGTCCTCCTAGTTTTCTGCTCACGTATAGCCTGTCAACGTCTGCGGATGGGTGGTGCATTTTATGCATTGTCAGACATTTTCTTGTTTTTATGTCTAGCGCTTTTATTTCTTTTATTTTCCAATTCAGAATTGCAAATCCGTACTGTAGAACGGGTACGGCTAGCGCTCCGATTGCAGTTATCTTGTTTTTTGCCGTTAGCTCTGTCTTTAGTACTGCTCTTACTCGACGTATGTATTCTCTCTTTACCTTTTCTTTTATTGTCTTATGTTGGATACCTATACTTTCTTCCATTCCGAGGTATTTGTATGTTTCACCTGGGTCTAACTGTCGGATGCTGGTGTCGACGTCTATATCCATGTTTTCTCCGTGGATGTATTTACCTTTCTTGAAGGTTACCTTGGCACACTTATCTAGGCCAAATTTCATACCTATGTCGTCACTGAATTCTTTCACCGTCTCGAGTTGATTTTGCAGTTTCTCGTCGCTGCTGCTGAACAGTTTCAGATCATCCATATACAGGAGGTGCGTCAGTTGTTTATGGCCTGCCTTGATGTTATATCCATTGTTCATGTTGTTTAGTCGTGTAGAGAGGGGTATTAATCCAACGCAGAACAGAAGGGGGGAGAACGCGTCCCCTTGGTAGATTCCTCGTCTTATTTTAATTTCAGAGGTGATAATTGTATCTGTTTTTCCTCTTAGTTGGATGCATGTTGACCAGTGCTCCATCATGTTCTTACAGGCGTTTACTATATTCGGGTGCACTCCCATGAGTTCCAGTGCACGGATGATCCAGCTGTGAGGCATGCTGTCGAAGGCTTTTTGGTAGTCCAGCCATGCGATCGATAGGTTCTTCTTGTTCTTCCTGCAGTCCTCAATGATGGTTTTGGATATTAAGAGTTGGTCAAGGCACCCTTTAGCTCCTTTGCGGCACCCTTTCTGCTCTATAGGGAGTAGTTTGGCACTTTCTAGGTATTTGTACGTTTTTCCGGCCAAGAGTGCCGTGAAGATCTTATACGCTATGTTGAGGCAGGTTATGGGCCTATAGTTTTTGGGATTTGCCGTTTCTCTATTCTTTGCTATCAGATATGTAGTCCCTTTGGCCAGCCATGGTGGGAATTCTTTCCCGTTCAGTAATTTATTGTACTCGGCTGTTAGGTACTATCGCCGAATTTAGTTTCACGCAGAGTCTCTGGTGACTATTTAGCGACGGCGCGGCGCGGCGCGTTGCCTGATAACGCTCTCATGAAGACGCACTGGTTCCTTTGTGAGCGCGTAGTCACTAACACAGACGCACATGAAACACACACAGACATTTTCACTCATTCACCGTGAGAATTCACGTTTTTGGCTCTTTGGAATGTAAACAAAGATTCGTAATGACGTATCGCGCATCGATTCCCATTCTCACTTGCCTCTTGTTCTTGTGACTAGAGCAAGGAAGAAAGGACCTCATTCCAAATTGTCCGTTTCAACCTTGGCCTGATCTTCGAAATATTTTCAAAGTTGATAGAGGATCTCCTCCCGAGTCTAAAACACTGACGCATTTTGAAATCGGACGATCACGGAGGGAGGGGGAGGGGAGTCAAAGTAAAAAAATAAAAATCGCAATATCTCGCTAACGCTTTGTCGTAGAAAGATGATATTGGTCTCAAAATGTAGAGAAAACCACCAGCTTTCAAGCGATAATTACAAAATTGGTCCATTTTGTAAATTTCATCCATTGTTGCCACGTTGCCGAAGTTCAAATGTTCAGTTTTTCACCTTTTTAGCTGCGACGTTGAAGGAATCGCACAAAAAGTAATCTAACTATTTTTTGATGAAAGTAGACCGTTTAAGCTTTAAAACAAGCACAAGTTCATCCTGAGGAAACAAGTTGGAGGAGAGATATGATTTTTCAAAGTGGATGTGGTACACTTGGACCTGGTTTGTTCCGAGTCCCAAGATCACCAAATGCCCCCAAACCAATCACGAATTGCAAGGTTGTGCATTTTTATACCCCATTATAGCTAATTCCCGAAGAAAATTATTAAAAAAGAACAAAATATCGAGACATATGAATGTTACAAGACTAGCCTCAGCTGACTCTCGTTGCATCAACAAAAATTCATGCCTCTTTTTCAAATCGTTTCTGTAGGATGGACTTAAATTTAAAAAGCTCAAATGGTACGATTTTATTAGCAATTCCTCTTTTTTCCTCTTATTTCTACCGAGCGAACCGTTGAAGGTAAACATACATTTTTTTATGATCGAAAACTTTGATTTCCCTGTATCCATTGCATATTACTCATTTATCCTGATCTTGTCATTTTTGACGAATGATTTAATCTAGGAGTGACCTATAAAGGTATCGCCCCAGCTAAAAATTGAAAATTTGAACGGCGACAACGTGACAGCAATGGATGACATTTTCAAAATGGACCAATTTTGTCATCATTGTCTGAAAGGTGGTGGTTTCCTCTATATTTTGAGACTAAGATCATCGCTTTACGACAAACCGTTCACGAGATATGCGAGTTGAAATATTTATCTTTGAACCCTTTTCTCTCTATCCGTACTTGTTTGATTTCAAAAATCGTCGGTGTTTTGGACTCGGAAAGTGATCCTCTATCGCGAAAAATTAAACGCGCGATGGCGTGAGTCGTGAGGCGTGAATTCGCAATATGCTCTTCTCTAGGCTGTTAGTCAGATCCGCGAGAAAAGTTAAAAAGCGAGGCCGGATTACGTTTTTCTTACCTTCGACTGTGTTGCTCACGTAGCCTTTAAAGCATCACTACAAGTGAGACAAACGAAACCAACACAATAAGGAAATGGAGCAAGGGAAAGGACTCGCGTTGATCACGGCGCAGAGATACGACTATTCGTGCTTGATGGATGTCCGTGTTGCATCTGTAAAATTGAAGGCGCAATGGCTCGGGGCATGAACTCGCAATGCTCCGCTATGTGCTGCCAATGAGAAGTCTCTTAGATTCAGGGAGAAAAGTTAAAAAAGAGGCCCAAATAGGTCCCTCCTTTCTTAGACTGTGTTGATTTGATACTCGATTCTTTTTTGGAATGATTTGCAGACCAACATCTAAAGCTCGCGTGAACCGGCCCCATCCAATCTGCGGGGCAAGTTTTGTTAGGAAGCCTCGCAATTTGACCCGGCTTCAGCATTTAAGTGTTAATAAAAATATCATTAAAATGACTGCACCTTCCTCGCAAAAAGTCAGTATTCAACATTGGATCCAAAATAGGCCATTCAGTCTGTGAATTTCAATAAAATTTGGTTATGCTATCTCACAAAGTTAGGCTTCAATTGTTCGGTCACGTCTGAAAATATTCTCATTTCCAACAAAATTATTGCTGAATGGATTTTCCTGCCGTATATACCTGATGCATTTAATTGATTTGTTCCTATATCTTTTTTTTACTTGCCTTACTAAACACCTTGTCCTTTGCTAGACTCAACACTCTTTTTCCCTCTCTCTCTCCTTCAAAATTTCACCTTGTACTAACTAGATTGCATGTTTCATTTTCCAATCGAGGAAGCTAAAAAGATCTTTCCAGCTGTCATGTTTCTTGGGCTCATCATTTTCAGACTTTTAGTGTTTAAAAGCAGTATTTTAGGTGGCCAGATCTGCCTCAGAATCTCTAGAAATAACGGAGCTTGGATGCGTCTGGTAGCTGTGATTTGTTCTCTTTTTTTTCGTTTCACAAGTCCATCGGTTACTTTAACACGCTCAATTTTAAAAATTTTTCTCTGGGGGTGCATCCCCCGGGAAATATCATACGACACCCCCTTAACCGGCCGAGGGTCCACGCTCTTAGATGTGAGCCAGTCCGTCCATGCGAGGAACGTTTAATTTTACGAGGGAACTGGTGTCCGATAGAAATGAATAAGGTAATTTTTGGATCGAGTAATACAAAAGGATACAGGTTATTGCACGTCCAACGAATGTCTCTCACTTTTTCTAATAACAATTTTTCTCCAGTCAAATGACATAATGCGCTTGTAAAGCCCCAAGTGGAACGCATCATTTTGTTTTTCGTCCGAAAGAACGGAAAAATTATTTTATCTAGGTCCTTAATGGAGGACCTTCCACTAACTATATGTTTGCTGCTAGATCAGAGAATGGCCATGTTTTTTTTTTTATATATACTTCTGACCAATATTTTGGAAATCCGAAGGTTTATACAAATGCGTATTTTTGGCATCTGAATAAGGGTTTTTTTTGTTGCAAACTCGATCTTTCGGAAAATTAGTGGGTTGTGGAAAATACAAAGGTCGATTCGGGGTCAGAAGCAAAAAATAAGATATAGTAGCCCAATTATAGCTATCTGAATAAAATGATTTTTTGTCCTTCCGGACTCAAAACAACGGATCAGCTTTATATATGATTCGTGGGTGGATAATGCCATTTTGACCGGAAAACTCTCATCAGAAAAAGGGAGACATGTTTTTTGGACATGCGGTATGCAATACATGTCTGGCTAGTGTCTATGTATCCGTGGCCCCTAAATTCAAGAATTACTTCGGTTTATCTCGATCATGCATCAATTTCTTCAATTTGCATCTTTGAGAGTATACTTGCAAAAACGGAACATTGTGACTACATTCCCCTATGATCCCTACAAGATAACGTGGATCGTTGTGTAAAAAGGGTGGGGGGGGGGGGGGGGCACGACTTTTCAATACACTATGTACATTTCCTGAAACTAGGAAGAATCCAGTTTCAGAAAACGCGTTCTCCGGAAAAAGGGCGGATGCGCGCATACGCCTTTGTCCCAAAGAACTCCATGTAACCTGCCGGCACGGCGGTGTCTAGAAGAAAAAAATCAGTTGCACCTTATGAAATTTTAGCTCTATTTTCGAGTGACCGCGGTGTTGCGCTGTCAATTATGGGTTTGCACCTATAGATGCTTGTCTGAGGGATATTTTCTTGAAAAAGTAGCAGATTTGTCAATTGTTCATGTGCCTCCGTTTTCCTCGTTGGCATGAGATGAGATAGGTCCAGTCAGTACCCGATAACTCCGAAACGCGCCACGCCGCGCTGCGCCTCGTCGCACAGTTTACATTTGATTTGGAGCGGCCTATGCGTGAAACTAAATTCGGCGATAGTACTTATGGATGCTAGGGATTTTTTTGAACCAGAAGCTTTGTATCTTATCTGGGCCGGGTGCTTTCCAGTTTGCAAGGTTTTTTATGGTAGTTATCAGTTCATCATCACCGAGATCTGTCCATTCCATTTTGTTGTTCGTGACCTCTGAGTCTTTGATCCACCCAGCCTCCGAGTTGTGCTGAGTAGGGACTTCGTAGATTCCTTTCCAGAACTCTTCCACCTTTTCTTTCTCTGGGGTTTCACCGATGTCGGAGGAGTCACCTTTGATGTTCCTGTAGAAGCTTTTGCAGTTGGTTTCGAAGCTTCTGTTGTGAGAGAATTGATTTGATCTTTTCTGGTATCTTCTTATTCTTTGGCTAAAGACAGCAATACGTTGCCTCAGTTGCTCCATTACATTGTCTATACTGCTTTCTTCTCCTTCCGCGGTGTATTTATCCAGGATTGACTGGACTTTGTGGGTTGTCTGTTGTCCTTTTTCCTTGCTCGTTATTTTGAAGTTAGCTAGTACTGAAAGGTTCCTCCTCAGATCTTGGATTCTGAACTCAATTCTTTTTTGCCATAGGGGCTTACTTTCTTTCTTGTTCATTTTAGTTCCTTTTGGGCCGTTCGACTCGTCACTGATTGTGAGGGCTGCAGCGTAGAGCAAGCAGTTGATTTTCCACAGGTCGAGATTTTCTTCGCTCTCAAGCATATTTTGTACTTCATTGTTAGTTCGCATGATGATTTCTTGGTCTTTTTTCGCCCCCTTTATTTTCCTTATCGGCTCTCTTTCTTCCAGATTCATCTCGAGAACTTCTTGATACACGCTTCTTAGCTTTGATGTAGAGGTCGTTGTTTCTAGTGTGCTCGCCGTGTTCTGCTCTTGGGGAGTTGTTTCGTGTTCTGGTTCTGGAGATGGTATTCTTAGCTGCTTACTTCTTCTGGGAGTTTCGTTGGTTTGAGGTATGTTTGGCGTTGACTCTGATTCCCTGGTGTCAGTTGGATCATTCCGTCTCGACGGGCGGTTCTCGTCGTTTGTGGCATCACCTGGTGAGCTTTCAGTTGTGTGTTGGTCAGTGGATGCTTCTATGGTGGAGTGAACATCGTCTTTAATTTCTTGAAGCTGTTGTTCGGTTAGTTTTTTCTTGTTCTCGATGTATCTTCGTTGCGTGGCTAGCTTATTAGCGTTGAGATGCAGGCGGGCATTAGGGTTTCGTTGCCTCCATAGCTCGTAGGTGGCCTTTATGTTGTGGATGCCCGTGTTTTCCTTAACAAACCAATGGCACCATATGACTTCTTTGTATTCCTCTTCGGTCCATTGTACTCTCTGGGTGTGGTTGGCTGCATTATTCATTGTGGTAGGGGAGTTTTGGTTGTTATTGGTATTTTGGGTTTTTCTGGTGACACCCGGTTCACATTGTGTTGCTAGGTTTGCGGCTACATCAGCTTTGATTTCTTCAATTTGTGCCTCACTTAGTTTTTGGTTTTTCGCAATGAATCGTCTTTGTGTGGCGAGCTTGTTTGCATCGATATGCGGGCGGGTGTTCGGATTCCTTTTTCTCCAGAGGTCATAGTTGGCGTTTATATTGCAGCTTTGAGTGCTCTCTTTGATGTACCAGTAGCACCATATTATTTCTTTATACTCTTCTGTGGTCCACTTCACTCGCTCTGTTGCTTGCCTACGCTGTGCGTTTGTGTTCTTACCGGCCGGGCTAGTTGGTGGTGGGCTTTGGGCCTGTGGTGTTTGATTCAGCTGATTCTGCTGTTTCTGCGTTCTTTTCCGTGTTGTCCCAGAGACCTGAGTCAATTCTTCTGCATTATCATCGGTTCGGTCGGTTTTTCCTTTGTAGTTTTGGGTTTTTCTTGCTTTAGAGTTGCGCGTTTCCATATTTGTTCCCACGAGTAAGATGAGGATTTAAGAGGGTCCACCCGTAACCTCTTTCCGGGTAAGGCTATATTAACTCTGGGAGGGCGCCTGGTATCCCAGGGCTCCGTAGGTCGACACCAACATAAGCGCCCTGGTGCCAAGGGACCCGATGGGCACGGTTCGCATAACACCCCGGGTTGGGCTTTTCATTAAGTACTCCTTGGCACATAGAGTGTGCGTCCAGAGTAACTCGGGAAAGGAGGTGCGTCAATACCCCAGACCATAGGCAGTCCTCCCTGCAGATTTATTATTATTATTATTATTATTATTATTATTATTATTATTTTTTTATATTCACTGCTGTCACCAGCTTTGCTGGGTTGCTTTAAGCCCTCACACAGGGGCAAACAATGCTCCTAGGTATGAGGGCTGTTTGTGGTTTGGGTGGCCGGGTGGTGGTTATTTCACTCCCCCTTGGGGGGTGGCTCGTCACGGACTAGGATACCTGTTTTAGGAACCGAGGCAGGGTAGGTGTCTGGAGGACGCCTGCCTAAAGGTTTCTTTCCTGAGGTGGTAGGCGGTAGGGGTGTTTTTGGTGTGTGGGAACGTTCTAGGTGTATTCGCGCTGCTCCACCTAGCTTAAGACCTTCCGGAGGATTCTGGCAGTGCCTAACACAGCAGACTTCTGGGCCAATACTAGCGAATGTTTCCCAGGGATTTCGTTCTTCAGTTTAGTCCAGTCTTTAGAGACTGCTCCGGTAGCTCCTATCACAAAGGGTATGACTCGGGTTTTGGTCTTCCACATCCTGCTGATTTCGATCTCTAGGTCTTTATACT
Organism: Bemisia tabaci; assembly: GCF_918797505.1. Taxonomy (NCBI): domain Eukaryota; kingdom Metazoa; phylum Arthropoda; class Insecta; order Hemiptera; family Aleyrodidae; genus Bemisia; species Bemisia tabaci. Next base: position 32,417,083 of record NC_092802.1, read on the forward strand.
TTAGTTTCTTCTCAGCTTCCTTTTTTGTGATGTTCCTGTCTGCTGGGATAGAGACGTCAATCAGCAGACACGTTTGGCCTTTCCTACGTAGGATGATGTCCGGTCTGTTTGCCTCAACAGTTCTATCGGTTCTGATAGGGAAGTTCCACAGGATCGTTGTCTCTCCATCTCTGGTTGTTGCAGTGTTTTTCGGTTTGTGTTCATACCATTTATCTGCGTCGACTTCGATTCCATATTCTTTGCAGAGGCTGTAGTGAAGTTGGGTGCATACTCTGTCGTGTCTCTCGATATAGTCCTTTTGGGCTAGAATTGGGCAACCTGATGTTATGTGCTCAATGGTTTCTTCGAACTGGTGACAGATTCTGCATTTGCTATTCACATGTTTCTTGTGGATTTTCCTCTCTCGGTACCTTGTGTTTAAGGCTTGATCCTGTGCCGCTACAATTAGGCTCTCTGTTTCTGCTTTTAGTACACCTTTACTGAGCCAGATGGTAGAGAGATTACTCTCGATAGAGTCATTTTCTAGCATCAGTGGATACTGCCCGTGCATGATCTTTCCTTTCCATTTGGTTCTGATGCTTTCTGAGATTTTCTTTTTGATTTTTTGCTTCCTGCTGTTTATGGGGGCCACTTCAAAGTTTTCTCCGAGCTCGGCTTCAAACTTGTTTGCTTCTTTCGCAATGTGGTCTTTGTCTAGAGCAAGGTTGACGGCATATACGGCTTTGAGAAAAGGGTCTTCGTTTTTTTTTTCCTGGAGGTAGTACTTCGCATTGATGATGGAAGATTTGTATGTTGATTCAATTTGCCTAAGTCCTCGTCCTCCTAGTTTTCTGCTCACGTATAGCCTGTCAACGTCTGCGGATGGGTGGTGCATTTTATGCATTGTCAGACATTTTCTTGTTTTTATGTCTAGCGCTTTTATTTCTTTTATTTTCCAATTCAGAATTGCAAATCCGTACTGTAGAACGGGTACGGCTAGCGCTCCGATTGCAGTTATCTTGTTTTTTGCCGTTAGCTCTGTCTTTAGTACTGCTCTTACTCGACGTATGTATTCTCTCTTTACCTTTTCTTTTATTGTCTTATGTTGGATACCTATACTTTCTTCCATTCCGAGGTATTTGTATGTTTCACCTGGGTCTAACTGTCGGATGCTGGTGTCGACGTCTATATCCATGTTTTCTCCGTGGATGTATTTACCTTTCTTGAAGGTTACCTTGGCACACTTATCTAGGCCAAATTTCATACCTATGTCGTCACTGAATTCTTTCACCGTCTCGAGTTGATTTTGCAGTTTCTCGTCGCTGCTGCTGAACAGTTTCAGATCATCCATATACAGGAGGTGCGTCAGTTGTTTATGGCCTGCCTTGATGTTATATCCATTGTTCATGTTGTTTAGTCGTGTAGAGAGGGGTATTAATCCAACGCAGAACAGAAGGGGGGAGAACGCGTCCCCTTGGTAGATTCCTCGTCTTATTTTAATTTCAGAGGTGATAATTGTATCTGTTTTTCCTCTTAGTTGGATGCATGTTGACCAGTGCTCCATCATGTTCTTACAGGCGTTTACTATATTCGGGTGCACTCCCATGAGTTCCAGTGCACGGATGATCCAGCTGTGAGGCATGCTGTCGAAGGCTTTTTGGTAGTCCAGCCATGCGATCGATAGGTTCTTCTTGTTCTTCCTGCAGTCCTCAATGATGGTTTTGGATATTAAGAGTTGGTCAAGGCACCCTTTAGCTCCTTTGCGGCACCCTTTCTGCTCTATAGGGAGTAGTTTGGCACTTTCTAGGTATTTGTACGTTTTTCCGGCCAAGAGTGCCGTGAAGATCTTATACGCTATGTTGAGGCAGGTTATGGGCCTATAGTTTTTGGGATTTGCCGTTTCTCTATTCTTTGCTATCAGATATGTAGTCCCTTTGGCCAGCCATGGTGGGAATTCTTTCCCGTTCAGTAATTTATTGTACTCGGCTGTTAGGTACTTATGGATGCTAGGGATTTTTTTGAACCAGAAGCTTTGTATCTTATCTGGGCCGGGTGCTTTCCAGTTTGCAAGGTTTTTTATGGTAGTTATCAGTTCATCATCACCGAGATTATTATTATTATTTTTTATTATTATTTTTTTTTTTTTTTTTTTTTTTTTTTTTTTTTTTTTTGTAACTCAGAAGAGGGAACACTTCCGGCACAAGTATTACTGACGGGCCACAGGCCAAAGTCAGTAACACATACTATCTTGCTTGAAAAAAAGGGTAAACGTTATTTTAAAGTAAAATTTAAAAAAAAAAAAAAAAAAAAAAAAAAAAAAAAAAAAAAAAAAAATTTAAAAAAATTAAATTTTAAGCGAAATCAAAAAAATTATTCGATATTAAGAAACGACCTGACAATACTTGACGTGCTTATAACGACGGACTTCTGCATTGAATGAAGCAGGTAACTGTTTATTCCGAGGTCTCGAAGATGTTGAACTAAACTTTTTGGAACTATCCCCGTTACTGACATTATCAGGGGCTTGATACAAACAATATTCAGGTTCCATAATCGCTTCATTTCTGCAGCTAAGGGCAGATATTTTACCATCTTTTCCTGATACTTCAGCTCCAAGTTATGATTATTAGGGATGCTAATATCAATGATGTAAGCGGTGCGATCTCGCTTATCAACAAGCACTATGTCCGGTCTGTTTGCCATGATGGTTTTATCGGTTAGGATCGGGTTATCCCAATAGAGCCGGAAGCGCTGATTCTCCAGGACCGTGGCTGGGCAATATTTGTAGTAGGGTTCAGCAGTATCACATAGTTCTCGATCGTTGGCCAGCGCTAGATGTATAATTTTAGCCATGTTGTTATGCCGCTCGGTATATTCCTTCCCTGCAAGCAATGCGCAACCAGATGTAATGTGATCTATTGTCTCGGATGCAGCATTACACTTCCTACACTTATCGCTCTCGATCTTCTCCTTCAGTATATATCTCTTGTAATTCCTGGTACTGATCACTTGGTCTTGTATTGCGAGAACAAATCCTTCCGTTTCTGGATACAGCTGCCCTTTCGATAACCACAAGAAAGACTTTCCTTCACTAACATGATCCTGCGCAACTGAATGATAAAAGCGTCCATGCAGCGGCTTGGAGGCCCATGCCTCCAACTGGCCAGCAACTGGGTCTGAGGGTTGTTCTTCATTCAGATCGTGACAAGCGAGGCGCAAAGGCGTGTAGGATTTATCTATGGCATTTACTGCAGCGTGCAAAGTGCTGTCGTTTCTACTGAGGAAGTAATTTCGCAGGTTACGGACTTGGCTGTGGCAGACCTCCTTCACATCAAGGATACCTCTTCCCCCCTGTTTGCGGGGGATGTGTATTCTCTCCTTCGCGGCTCTTGGGTGATGCTTATTCCACTTGGTCATCAAGGTTCTGACTTTCCTATTAAGCCCCTCAAGCTCCGTGTCAGACCATGGGACAACGCCAAATGAGTACGCTAACGCAGGAATGGCGAAGGTGTTGATTGCCTTGGTCGTATGTTTTGAGTTTAGAGAGGTCTTAAGTATCGCACTCAGCCGATCAACGAAGGTGTTAACCAGGTGCTCTTTGACTCTCACCTTCTGGATGGAAGAGCTCTGCCACATTCCAAGGTATTTATAAGCATCCTCCATTGTCAAGCTATTGATGACGTCACCAGAATTGGTCACAAAACCATCCTCCCGCACTATAACGCCGTTTTCTATATGGAGCGTCGCGCATTTAGGTACTCCAAGCATCATGCCAATATCATCACTGACCTCTTCAATCACCTTGAAAAGTTGATGCAACTGGTCTCTTTGGGATGCATAGATCTTAATATCATCCAAGTAGGCTAGGTGGTTGATGACGTGGAGTACTTGTCTGTTCCGACGCAGAGGGAACCCTACCTTCATCTCTCGAATGCAATTTGAGAGGGGATTGAGGCCTAAACAGAACCACAATGCACTAAGACTGTCACCTTGAAAAATACCTCGCAGGATGTGGATGACCTCAGTTTCCAATTCACTCGCCGATCCTTGTATTATGATTCTGGTGCGCCAAGATGCCAAAATGCTCTTCAGGAAATGAACAATGACAGGATGGACTCGGTAGATATTTAAAACGTGAATTAGCCAGCTGTGCGGCATTGAATCAAAAGCTTTTTTGTAGTCGATGTAACCCACATGTAAGTTACGACGTTCCTTTACAGCCTGCTTGAGCACAACCGAATCAATTATTAACAGCTCTTTGCACCCGAAGCTTCCCTTGCGACACCCTTTCTGCTCTTCACACAAAATTTTCCACTTAGCTACATGTCTCCCAATTAATCGGGTTACAATGGATGTGATGACTTTATAGAGCGTGGAGAGACATGTAATCGGTCTATACTCAGATGGGTCCTTCGAATCGCCTCCTTTATGTTTCGCAAACGTCACTCCTTCAGTCAGAAATATCGGCATTTTGTCAGGATGAGTAATAATATCTTGAATGCTTCTTGAAAGCTGCGTATGCACACATGTTAACTTTTTCAGCCAGAAATTGTGAACTTTGTCTGGTCCGGGAGCCTTCCAGTTATGAATATGCAAAGTTGCTCTCCGCACATCTTCCTTAGTGATTTCAACCTCACCTTCATGTGTAATGTGGGCATGACGCACTGTTTCCTGCTCAATCCAAGGAGCTGTGCTATTATGCTCCTTGGCCTCTGACCAGATGGATCGCCAAAATCGCGTTACGTCATCTTTCGATGGGATTTCTTCGGGAGCGTTTCTCACATCCGCGGCGTTTCCCATCCTTCGATAGAAGGCTCTCTCATTACGCTGAAACAGAGCATTATCTAAATGGCGCTGGTATGATTTTTTATATCTTCTGAGTCGGGCAGCTTGAACTTTTAACTTCTGCTTCAGTGTATCAAGATGGGTTAAAAGGTTTTCCTCATTCACATGGGCCATCTTCGCCCTTAACCTCTTTGAGGTATTCCCCTTGACACACTGGGTGACTCTCCCAATCTCCTGCCTTAGGTTGGCCACTTTCCTTTCAATCCTAAGTTGCCATCTTGGTGCATTCAGTTTGATTCCCCTACGCCCATGATTTGTGGGGCCTTTGACGGCTTGTGTTATCGCCTGAGCTGCACAATAGATGATGCAATGAACTTCCTCTAACGTTGATTCTTCACGAATGTGTGCTGGTATAATTCGGTTCATCCTCTCAATACACGCGAACAACTTAGGAGTGTAAGGAAGTTTTGGCAGTGACTGTCTAAGATTTGGACTGACTCCTTGCCATTTGATCATTTCAGCAATAAATGCAACCTCTAGCGTATCAGCTTTGATAACGTTCTCGTCAGCAGTATCAGTTGCACACTCATCATGCTCCGCATGTACGATGCCTTCATCAGTGTGTAATCCCGGTACAATGTCTCGCTGTTCCACCGGACCGTCTGTGCAAGAAACTGACGCGGGATCAGCCTCTAGTACGTTTTCTTCGTCTTCACATTCACCGCGAGAAATTTCAAGTTGGACTTCATCTTTGATATTCTGCAGATCATCAGCAGACATTTTACAAGACTTCAGTATCACTCGCTTTTGGTCCATTAGGCGCTGCTCTGAGACATTTTTGCAGTCAGGGAATCTATCAAGAAAAAGTTTCCGCATTTCCGCCCGGTATCCAGGAATCGTTTCCATTTTAGACGCGAGGTAATAACAACGCATGACGTGTTGATTCATGCTTAGAGTCCAAGCCATGCGTTGCCTGAGTTTCCCTGCTTTAGTGGTCGTCGGCTGACTAGTCGACGAAACACTTGGAGCAGGGTTGGTATTGTTGGTTGGCCGTCGTGCCATACACTGGGACGATCCACGACCATCTTCGTTCCCAGCGTGGGGACTATTATGCGCGCCATGTTCCCCAACCCTTGACGCGACCGAGGCTCTTCTTTTATCGTCTTGTGCAAGAAGATCACTGACTGGGGGCTGCAAACCCCCAACCAGGGATGCGCAGCTGGTTTTTCAAGTTGGGACAAGCACAACTCTACTTCCTCGGACGCCCCTGGCGATGTTTTGGCCACGAGGATGCCCAGCCACTTGCTCGGGTACCGCGGGGTCGCCAGCCCTCGAAAGGGCCTCCCGTACGACATTGACATGTATTATTATTATTATTATTATTATTATTATTATTTTTCATATTCACTGCTGTCACCAGCTTTGCTGGGTTGCTTTAAGCCCTCACACAGGGGCAAACAATGCTCCTAGGTATGAGGGCTGTTTGTGGTTTGGGTGGCCGGGTGGTGGTTATTTCACTCCCCCTTGGGGGGTGGCTCGTCACGGACTAGGATACCTGTTTTAGGAACCGAGGCAGGGTAGGTGTCTGGAGGACGCCTGCCTAAAGGTTTCTTTCCTGAGGTGGTAGGCGGTAGGGGTGTTTTTGGTGTGTGGGAACGTTCTAGGTGTATTCGCGCTGCTCCACCTAGCTTAAGACCTTCCGGAGGATTCTGGCAGTGCCTAACACAGCAGACTTCTGGGCCAATACTAGCGAATGTTTCCCAGGGATTTCGTTCTTCAGTTTAGTCCAGTCTTTAGAGACTGCTCCGGTAGCTCCTATCACAAAGGGTATGACTCGGGTTTTGGTCTTCCACATCCTGCTGATTTCGATCTCTAGGTCTTTATACTTTAGTTTCTTCTCAGCTTCCTTTTTTGTGATGTTCCTGTCTGCTGGGATAGAGACGTCAATCAGCAGACACGTTTGGCCTTTCCTGCGTAGGATGATGTCCGGTCTGTTTGCCTCAACAGTTCTATCGGTTCTGATAGGGAAGTTCCACAGGATCGTTGTCTCTCCATCTCTGGTTGTTGCAGTGTTTTTCGGTTTGTGTTCATACCATTTATCTGCGTCGACTTCGATTCCATATTCTTTGCAGAGGCTGTAGTGAAGTTGGGTGCATACTCTGTCGTGTCTCTCGATATAGTCCTTTTGGGCTAGAATTGGGCAACCTGATGTTATGTGCTCAATGGTTTCTTCGAACTGGTGACAGATTCTGCATTTGCTATTCACATGTTTCTTGTGGATTTTCCTCTCTCGGTACCTTGTGTTTAAGGCTTGATCCTGTGCCGCTACAATTAGGCTCTCTGTTTCTGCTTTTAGTACTCCTTTACTGAGCCAGATGGTAGAGAGATTACTCTCGATAGAGTCATTTTCTAGCATCAGTGGATATTGCCCGTGCATGATCTTTCCTTTCCATTTGGTTCTGATGCTTTCTGAGATTTTCTTTTTGATTTTTTGCTTCCTGCTGTTTATGGGGGCCACTTCAAAGTTTTCTCCGAGCTCGGCTTCAAACTTGTTTGCTTCTTTCGCAATGTGGTCTTTGTCTAGAGCAAGGTTGACGGCATATACGGCTTTGAGAAAAGGGTCTTCGTTTTTTTTTTCCTGGAGGTAGTACTTCGCATTGATGATGGAAGATTTGTATGTTGATTCAATTTGCCTAAGTCCTCGTCCTCCTAGTTTTCTGCTCACGTATAGCCTGTCAACGTCTGCGGATGGGTGGTGCATTTTATGCATTGTCAGACATTTTCTTGTTTTTATGTCTAGCGCTTTTATTTCTTTGATTTTCCAATTCAGAATCGCAAATCCGTACTGTAGAACGGGTACGGCTAGCGCTCCGATTGCAGTTATCTTGTTTTTTGCCGTTAGCTCTGTCTTTAGTACTGCTCTTACTCGTCGTATGTATTCTCTCTTTACCTTTTCTTTTATTGTCTTATGTTGGATACCTATATTTTCTTCCATTCCGAGGTATTTGTATGTTTCACCTGGGTCTAACTGTCGGATGCTGGTGTCGACGTCTATATCCATGTTTTATTATTATTATTATTATGACCTTATATCACGCCTCAAGGACGGCAAATTTTTCCTAGCGGCCGAAGTACCAGAAGTGTGCCTCACTTCTCAGGTACTTCAGTCCATGACTTTTCTAACAATATGAGCTGTCTTCAAGATGACCGTCTTTTGGAGAGCGCTGAGGTTGTGTCTGCCCGGAATCTCTGAGATTGCCTTAGCTGCACTTTTAGAGATGGTGCCAGTTGCTCCAATTATTACCGGAACAACTCGTGTTTTCATCCCCCACATTCTTTGCGTTTCGATTGCCAGGTTCTTATATTTGGTTCGCTTTTCGGCTTCTTTCTGGACGATGTTGTAGTCTGAGGGGATAGCAACGTCGATAATGATGCAGGTCTTCTCCTTTTTGTTTTTGATTATAATATCTGGTTTGTTCGCCGGAACGCATCGGCATCTGTCGGTTAGTATTTGCGTATTCCAGATTATTGTAACGTCTGCGAATTCAGTAACCGGGTCCGGTTTGTGTTCGTACCATTTCTCGCATGTATCAATGTTGTAGTGTTTACAGATGTTCCAGTGGAGATGGCTTCCGACTGCATCGTGGCGTTCAATGTACTCACTGTTTGCGAGGATTGGGCATGCAGATACTATATGATGTATGGTTTCAGGCTCAGTTTTACAAAGGCGGCATTTCGGATCCACTACTTGCTTTAGTATTTTAGCTTTGTGATAGTTTGTCGCAATAGCTTGGTCTTGACATGCTGTGATTAGTGATTCCGTCTCTCCTTTTAGGCCACCATTTCGAAGCCATTTCCAGGTTAGCTGGCAATCAACGTGTTCTTTCTTGGTTTCAGAAAGGTACTGGCTGTGCATTTTTTTTGATTCCCAATTACGCTTTTTTTTCTTTCTGTATCCTGCCTTTAGTTATTTGCTTGGCTTGTTTCACTCTTTCTGTCTAAGTTTTACCAGCGTTCGTGTTTTCAAAGTGAAGTTGTTTGATAGTCTTAGGAAGATCAACCTTAGAGAGAAGCTGTATCAACAATTGCAGAAAGCAGCTTTGCTAGGGAGCTTCAGGATTGTGAGGCGAGTTCTGGGTGATGGATAGTTACCACCAACCGATAGATTAACCTGCATTTTAAACTTCAACTTTTAATTTCTACCCCAATTTTAAAGTTTTAACTCCAATTTTAAAGTTTTAACCCCAATTTTAAGTTTTTTACTCCAATTTTAAAGTTTTAGTCCCAATTTTAAATTTTGTACTTCAATTTTAAAGTTTTAATCCCAATTTTAAATTTTTACTTCAATTTTAAATTCAAGGACTCTCCTTTGCTCCTTTAAAAGTCAAAACTACTGTAATTAGTTATTAATACTTGGAAATAAGTTAATGTAAAAGCCCTATTTTCTAGTGTGCCCACTTTTAATTACACCGACAACAATAGTCGTCTTCCAGTCTAACATACTCCGATTCCCTTGAAAAAATACACATAATCTAGTCTTAATTTTTTTAAATCTACTTATGTAGAAGACATTTATGAGATATTAAACATTTAGAATAAAGCAATGTACCTGGGGGTGAAGCTGACTTCGGATGGGAAGCTGGATCAGGCCATTCGGGACCGTAATCTTCTAGGAAGGAAAGCCATCGCCATGCTTAATGGGATCCTTTGGGACCAAAGGATTTCCAAAGACAACAAGAAGAGAATTTATAACTCGGTTGTCAAGCCTATTATCACCTATGGCAGTGAAGTGTGGCAGTTGAAGAAGCGGACCCAAGAAATGCTCAAGGCGACCGAGATGGATTTCTGGCGAAGATCGGCTGGAATCTCGAGGAGAGAACGTGTCAGGAATGAACGTGTCCGAGAGATAATGGGCGTTGAGGGGACGATTGTGCACGATATCATGACCAAGCAATTGGTATGGTATGGGCATGTGCAGAGAATGGCTGATACCAGGTTGCCGAAGAAGGTGTTGGAGTGGGTCCCCCCAGGTAGGCGACGGAGAGGGCGTCCAGCCAAACGGTGGGTAGAGGGCATCCATGAAGAGATGGAGAGATGCCACCTTCCGGAGGATCTCTACCATGACAGATTCCTGTGGAGAATAGGCGTCGCAGAGCGCCCTAGCGCGCCGTAAAAGCGGCTCATACATACACATACAAAGAACGTGCAGCACGTAAACCCAATGCACGTGTGTATTTTGCTTTGATTCATCTTCATGTATTTTTCGTAATTCTTAAATTTAAAAGCGTGGGCGTCCTGCGAGGCGTGGGCATGTTTTTCGCAACCCCTCCTTGCGGCGCATCGAGCGGCGTGGCGAAATGCGACTGGTGCGTGATTTACCGTATTCGTTTGTCGTTCTTCCGTAGCAGGGCAGAATTGCAAACACTGCGCTTTAAAAAGAGAGACCATTTTGGCTTTTTTCAAAATATTCGGACATAACTCCAATAAAAATACAATGAGAGCATTAGCGCGAGGTTTGGATGTCGCTCCCTGGTCGGAAAATCATGTTTTGACTTGTCTGCCGACAAAATCTCGTCAAAGCGTTCAAGAATAGCTGGGCCTGGACATGAGTCAGGAGTCAGGAGACCAGGCGACAGCAATAGATCTCAATTCGTCATCCTTTTTTCCCTTCCTGCTCGGCCTAGTGGAGCTCCAAAAAAATTGATGAAATTTCTCTCATCGGGTTCGATTTCAACTTTCTCAGTAAATTTACGCTCTGCTAAAAAAGAATATTACAATGAACTAAATTTCGTCGTGATATGTTGATAAGTAACGGAAATATCGTTCAGCAAGTTATAAATGCAGCAGTTGTGGTATCGATCTTAGTGTACCGTAGAATCATGTATTTTCATTAGTTTGACCACCATTCTGCTCAAAATTTCACCGCGAATCGAAAAATGTACACTGTAAAAACAATTTCCAAATGATAGAAAAAATTGCATTTTTACTGTTTCAGAGAGAGTAAGGTACGCCAAGTAGATGCATAAATTACAGTTTTTATTTACCCAAATGCATTTCAGCCCATAGGGCCATCATCAGTGGTATACATAAGGATCACAGGCTACAAGCAAGTACAATTACATGCATAATCTAAGGACATGCTGATGAGAATTATAAATTACGGGTACTAACTACATTATAGCATACAGGTGGCAATTAAATAAATAAATAAAGAATTTGGAGGTTAAGTGAAACTAAGGAACCCAACATTCAGCATGAATCACTAATGAAGCAACAAGCATCAATAATTGGAGTAGCGGCAAGATTCAAATCTACTTGGGCATTCAATAAGTTACTGTTGTTATAAACTGCTTTCCGGATTTCAAAGGATTCTAGGACTTTTAGTTTTTTCTTATTGTTAGATTTGTGCAAAATATCCATGTTGTTTTCGATGTTGTGAATTTTATGCTTATTAGTAATTAAGTGTTGGTAGACATTAGAATCTTGATTTTTGCAGTGTTCTGAGTAACGTTGCCTGAAGTTCCGCTCTGTTTTGCCAATATATATTGAGTTACAATCAGTGCATCTAATTCGATAGACACCTGATTTATTGTACTCATCAGAGGGAATGTTTCTAATTTTATTGATGTTATATAATTTATTTCCTAGATTGGATGATGTTTTAAATGCAGGAGTAAAGCCATGCCTCTTGAATATATTTGCTACTTTATTGCTAAATTTATTATGATAGGTGAGAGGCACAAAATTATCATTTTGGGAATTTTTAGTAGAACTGTTGGGGCAGTTTAATTTTTGTCTTACATGCTTATTAATGATCCTGTTAACAACATACAGTGGGAAGTTATTAGCGGTAGCAATGTGCCGGATATTATTCAATTCAGTCTGATAATTTTCATCAGACATTGGTATATGGACAGCTCTGTATGCTAGCGAATGGTAGGCTGCGTGTTTATGGGTTAGTGGGTGGTTGGAATTATAGTTTATAGTGAGGTCAGTACACATTGGTTTCCTGTAAATGTTAAATTCGAGTTTATTATTCTTGATTTCTATAGTAAGATCAAGGAAGTTAAGTTTATTATTCATCATAATTTCAGAGGTGAATTTTATTGTAGGGGAAATACGGTTTAGTTGTTTCACGAATAACTCAGTGTGTCTATTAGTTAGTTTTGCTATTAGTAGAGTGTCATCATGATACCTATTATAAAATTTTATATTTTTGAAAAAAGAATTAGTAATACTCATTATATGATTTTCTTCAAATTCATTGAGGAATAGATTAGCAATCGTGCAAGATAAAGGAGCTCCCATGGCGACGCCATCAGGTATATGATAATATTCATTATTATATATAAAGTAATTTTGACTTAGTATGGTTTCAACAATTTTGATAAGTTCATCAATTTCATTTTTTGAAAGTTTATTTGAGTCATTTAGTTTCTTTCTCAGTAATAAACTTATAAGTTAATCTTAATCTGATAAACTTATTAAAATTGTTGAAACCATACTAAGTCAAAATTACTTTATATATAATAATGAATATTATCATATACCTGATGGCGTCGCCATGGGAGCTCCTTTATCTTGCACGATTGCTAATCTATTCCTCAATGAATTTGAAGAAAATCATATAATGAGTATTACTAATTCTTTTTTCAAAAATATAAAATTTTATAATAGGTATCATGATGACACTCTACTAATAGCAAAACTAACTAATAGACACACTGAGTTATTCGTGAAACAACTAAACCGTATTTCCCCTACAATAAAATTCACCTCTGAAATTATGATGAATAATAAACTTAACTTCCTTGATCTTACTATAGAAATCAAGAATAATAAACTCGAATTTAACATTTACAGGAAACCAATGTGTACTGACCTCACTATAAACTATAATTCCAACCACCCACTAACCCATAAACACGCAGCCTACCATTCGCTAGCATACAGAGCTGTCCATATACCAATGTCTGATGAAAATTATCAGACTGAATTGAATAATATCCGGCACATTGCTACCGCTAATAACTTCCCACTGTATGTTGTTAACAGGATCATTAATAAGCATGTAAGACAAAAATTAAACTGCCCCAACAGTTCTACTAAAAATTCCCAAAATGATAATTTTGTGCCTCTCACCTATCATAATAAATTTAGCAATAAAGTAGCAAATATATTCAAGAGGCATGGCTTTACTCCTGCATTTAAAACATCATCCAATCTAGGAAATAAATTATATAACATCAATAAAATTAGAAACATTCCCTCTGATGAGTACAATAAATCAGGTGTCTATCGAATTAGATGCACTGATTGTAACTCAATATATATTGGCAAAACAGAGCGGAACTTCAGGCAACGTTACTCAGAACACTGCAAAAATCAAGATTCTAATGTCTACCAACACTTAATTACTAATAAGCATAAAATTCACAACATCGAAAACAACATGGATATTTTGCACAAATCTAACAATAAGAAAAAACTAAAAGTCCTAGAATCCTTTGAAATCCGGAAAGCAGTTTATAACAACAGTAACTTATTGAATGCCCAAGTAGATTTGAATCTTGCCGCTACTCCAATTATTGATGCTTGTTGCTTCATTAGTGATTCATGCTGAATGTTGGGTTCCTTAGTTTCACTTAACCTCCAAATTCTTTATTTATTTATTTAATTGCCACCTGTATGCTATAATGTAGTTAGTACCCGTAATTTATAATTCTCATCAGCATGTCCTTAGATTATGCATGTAATTGTACTTGCTTGTAGCCTGTGATCCTTATGTATACCACTGATGATGGCCCTATGGGCTGAAATGCATTTGGGTAAATAAAAACTGTAATTTATGCATCTACTTGGCGTACCTTACTCTCTCTGAATCAAGTTTCATAGATGCAATATGCGCTCCTTCAAATCATTTTTACTGTCTTTAAATTTTGAGGGTCAGATTTTGTTTGGCATATGAGACAATAGGGCTGCGATCCCGTAGCGGGCAGCCTCGGTCTCGAGGGTTGTTAGACAAAAAGGACGGGAAAACCCATGTCATCGCGCCGCTTCGACAGTTTTATGGAACCACGTAGCTGGGGCGGCTTCCTTTTATTCAGACGGAGCAGTGCTGAGACAGAGTCCGAGTTTGACCTTCGGCGTTGGGTGAGGGCTGTGTAATAGTAATATGGAGAGGGGTCTATTTGCATCTCTCAGCAGTTTACACAGATGTGGCTGAAAAATTGGAAATTCTCATAGTTTTGCGAGCATCTAGGAGCTAGAAGCTTTCAATCGACCCAAAAATCGTAAAAATCGCCCCGGTAGATCTCTCAAAATAGGCGTTACAACAGGAACATACACCAATTCCCGGGAACTTAAAGCCGGAGGGGGGTAGATTTGGCTTTAAGAGCGTCTCAGGAAGAGGAGTCTGAAAAATTTGGAAGTCTGACAGTTTTGCGAGCATCTGGAAGCTAGAGGCTTGCAGTCGACCCAAAAATCGTAAAAATCGCCCCGGTAGATCTCTCAAATTAGGCGTTACAACGGAAACATACAGCAACTCTCGGAAACTTAAGGTCGGAGGGGGGTGGATTTGGCTTCAAGAGCGTCTCAAGCGAAAGAGGCTGAAAAATTTGGAAGTCTGAAAGTTTTGCGGACATCGGGACGTCAAGGGCTTTCACCAGAGTCAAAGCATCGTCGAAATCGGTCCGGTAGAACTCCAGAAATAAGCGTTACAGTGAAACCCCCAACGATTTTATTAATATAGACAAAACTTCTAAAATCTGCCTCATCTCTAAACAATGCGGAAATAGTTTTGAGGTGAGCCTGTATATATCTTTGTGGAGCTCATTCTAAATTTAAGGAATTTCAAGAAACTTACTTTTTAGATCAGGGTTATAGGTACTCTTTTCATTGGATAAATCTTTGAATGGATATTTCGTTTTTGGGTCATTTACCTATTGCTTTATTCTAAATGTTTAATATCTCATAAATGTCTTCTACATAAGTAGATTTAAAAAAATTAAGACTAGATTATGTGTATTTTTTCAAGGGAATCGGAGTATGTTAGACTGGAAGACGACTATTGTTGTCGGTGAATTAAAAGTGGGCACACTAGAAAATAGGGCTTTTACATTGACTTATTTCCAAGTATTAATAACTAATTACAGTAGTTTTGACTTTTAAAGTACTATTTTCTCTGTACTGAATTAACGTTGAATTTTTTGTCGATGAGCTGTTCAAAATTTGATGATTTAGAAACTAATTCTTGATCTACATCTGACTTTTTATTTGTGATCAGATCCGTGAAAAAGTAGGTACCTTGTATTCTCGAAGAAATTTTTCTTAACATTTTGCAAACGCTTTAGCCACGTGTATTCCAGGTGAAGCATTTTTGTCTTGGGACTTCAGGACTAAAATCTCCTTAAATTCTTGAGATTTTACGATCAAACTTACGCTAAAATTTCCAAATTTTCTTTCTCCGTGCATTTGCAAAAGTTAAGACAATTTTTTTCCCGGAAGAGCCCTCTCTTCACATATCTAGTTACATATGAGTAAAAAATCAATCATACATCGATGGCCAAAGTTTGAAAGCACATATGTCTGTTTATGATGTTGTAGATTACCGATCACACTTGATTATTTTCTCTTCGGAAAAATAATGTAATCTTTTGAAGTTCCTAGATTTTTCTTCCTTATTAGTGGAGTATTCTATGAATTTCAAACCAACATACTTACCTTCGAAAAAATAAAATAAAAACGGGAATTTTGAAACATTGCAATAGAGACACGTGGTTTTGCCCTTTTGCCGAATCTGCCAAAAAGGTTTCTCGATGAGACATTCTTCATGGAGGCCGGAAGGGTGGAGTGGGTGCGGAGGTAGAAAATTCCTAGAAATAGATGAAAATGGTCTTTTTTGAGAGAAATTTTACATCAAGCAGGTCCAGGCCCCCTAAACCTCTTAAACTACCCGTCTGCATACTGCAAATGCGCCCCAACGATTTTAAAACCGGGTGGTTGGTGAAGGTTTACGCTAGGTACGTAAGGTTAGGTTGTATTATTATTGTCTATTTGTGGAAATACTCGTGTCATCAAAAAATATATTTTATTTCTAACAGCTCTGGAGCTACCGCAAATAAAAGCCTGTAAGTGAAAATTTTGACAGAAAATTGGATTGATATTCAACATAAAAAATGGAGAAGCTCCTTGTTGCTGTTTTGTGTTTCATTGGTCTAACAATATGTGGTCACCTAAACCGACCAATGACACGATCGAAGGTAAAAACCATGTCAAAGCACCACGATGTCGTTCCAGAAATAATCGATGAGTCGGAGAATTTTGATCAACTTGTCGTAAGTTTAACTTCACTTTTTTGGAAGTATGTTTATTGGTAGAAACTAAAATTATTTATTTTCGCTGCCTCAAAAAGGGTAGGATAAAATAACGTGTTTGGCCCTCGAGAGCGAGTCTTCAGAACCAATGTAAAATAAAGATCCATGGACATAGCGAAAGATATGACAAAAGTGGATATAAATTATGAAGAAATATGTATTTTAAAAAAAAGGAGATAGAGAGAAAGAGAAACGGCTCTTCTGCTTAATATGTATAGTTCAACCACAAACAGGCGCATTACTTTCTATAGAGACCGTCTCGGGCGTCTCATGATAATAAAATACCTTGGTCATATTTTGAAAATCGACGGTGAAAGTCAGCAATCACATAACTCGGTTTGCGACGTCGAAGACTTCCTGTCATACTTTATTTTTTAAATGGAAAACTATTCAACGGCAATTCTTTAAAACTGTCATGATTTTTCTTCTCAATGCGAAGAAAATTCTGCAAAAACTTCAAGAAATAATATCAATTTGTTCTCCTTTAAAAAAATGACGTAGAGGCGGAGATTTTCAGACACCGCAAACGAGTTATGTGATTGCCGACTTTCACCGTCGAAATGTTAAAAAAAAAAGGATGGTCTAAATATTATCACTTACATGATTTAAAACTATGAATATCGTCACGATTGATCTCAAATTATAACCTTTGATTGATTAAACAAACACTAAATGTTTGGAAATTCAGAGAAATTTCAGGGATGCTTCAGGGATGCTCAGGGAAATTGCAGGATTTGCAGGGATCAGGACGTTTTCGAAGTTAAGTATATGATGGGCTTGGAGGTCAAGGCGCATTAGTGCAGTTTTTGCTATTTCGTGAAATACTTACATGTTTAAAATTTCGAAATGTCATGGATTCTTATGGCGGAAAGAAAGTTCAAACTGACTTTTTGATGCTTTGAAATTTGAATTTGGGAGCGAATTTTTCACAGAATATGCAGTAAGACTAGTTTCACTCGAAATCATTAAAATATCAATTTTTTCAAAGACTGCACTTATGCGCTTAGTACTCCAAATCCCTCAACTGGTCCAATCAAGTTTTTAAAAAAACAAACTTCTTTTTTTTAAACCAATGAGACATATGAAACACACTTCCAATTTCCGAAATTTAGAATTTACAAATACATTTAATGAAGTAAATAGTTTTCACTTTCAAATATTTCAATGTTAATTGAGATGATGTGCATTATTATAAATTTCACAGAGCGAACTCCTCATATAAATTCAATACTCTAAGATAAGCACATGCAAATATATTCCGTGGAACGTAATGGCCTTACTTTTTGGAATTTGGATCTAGAATCAATAAGTATAAACATTTACTATATCTCAAAAGACTGTAAGAGGTTTGGAAAATTCTCCGATTGAAACAGTCATCGTTTAATTCTAATGGCTAATTTGCCTGCGGTTCCTCTAAACAACTAGAAACAAAAGCGGATGATTTCATCATTTACTCTTTAATTAAAGGTAGATGTTTATTCTGCGGAGATAATGTGTTTCTCTTGACGGGTCACTGTCATGCGAATCTTTAAGTTTTTTTCCATGATCATAGTAATTTTACTGGAAATGGAGGTCAAAACATTGAACCGTTCTTGGCAGAGCGTAGAAATCTTTAATTTTAAAAAGTATTTTTGCTCCATAAAATATGCAAATTCTCAGGAAAATTTAAGAAATGAGTCTTTACAGAGAGATCAACTGCAAAAATATTCATCTGTTAAAATTATGGGAGCGGCTGAAAAATAAACATGTATGTGGAAATTTGTGTTTTTCAGCTTTGTCCTCGCGTTTTTTCCTTTCCTTTTCATTGTTTTTCCCCTTTTCCTGTGTGCTTATGGGTTCTTTTAAAGGACTTGACGGAGCCAATGAACGATGTGTGGTTTTGTCTGTAGATATCGCCCACTTGGATCTCTCCTTCATTTTTGGCGCATAGCCCTGCTAAAAATGTTCCATGTGGATTCACGTGGAAATGACCCGATTTCCATGTGATTTCATGGAAATCGTCTGACTTCCATGTCCTTCGACATGGAAATCATAACGTTTCCATGAAACTCACATGGAAACCAAGTCATTTCCATCAAGCCGTCATGGAAATGAAAACATTTCCTTGTGAGCTCGACATGGAAATCATAACGTTTCCATGCAACTCACACGGAAACCAAGTCATTTCCATCAAGTCTTCATGGAAATGAAAATATTTCCTTGTGAGCTCGACATGGAACTCATAACACTTCCATGCAACTCACACGGAAACCAAGTCATTTCCATCAAGCCTTCATGGAATTAAAAATCCCCTTCTCAGTTCGGCATGGAAATAAAAATTGCGGATTTAAACATGAATTTCGCGGCTTTAAAATCTTTCAATTTTTGGGCAATTCTAAACTGGACATACGCTCCGACATGCGCAACATGCGAAAATTACACATCGGAGCGTGAGTGTCGCGTTTGAAGCATAACTACGATGTTGAAGGCGCTCCGCAAGGTGCGCGCCAAGGAATTATACTCGGTATACGGTTCAAACCAGAGATGCAAGATTTTATATGTAACTTCATAAAATGAAATTTCGTGAATTCCAATCATTTTTGAAAACTTCTGTGCTATGGGCTCATTATGACATGAAAAGGAAAAATCTTAAGTTTTGGAAGGGGGGGGGGGGGAGATGAAGGGAAAAAGGAAAAAACCGAAAGAAGAGCTATACGATCATTGTTGCGGGTTGCATTAGCAGTCAAATTTTTTCTTCTCAGGCGTATGTTTAGAAAGGAGGTGAAGAAGATCCCCATATCAGGGTGATCGAAAAAAGTCTCAATTTTGGTCATCACTTAAGTACTTTTTCATCAGAAGGTAGTGTTTAGCATGTTATGTTTTTATCTTCAGTTATTAAATCTTCTAAATTTTTTTGTAAAGAATTTGAAAAGAATTGCTGGAACCAATTTTTTTTAATGATATGATTTCGATCTCAGCCCCTGAAAATCAAGTACCTGAAATTTTATGAAGCTCAATAATTAAAGAAATGTGCCAAAATGTATGATGGATAAAAGCTTAGTGTGTACTTACATCTACACTCAAGTGAAAGCAATAATAAGCACAATAATTTTAAAAAGTACATGGTGTACTCAAAGCTCCTTGATGAAAATTAGGGCCACCCTTTCAGACATACTTTGTGGGCAGGCCATCTATGACGGCCATGGGAACTTGTTTGACGGGTATATGTCAGTATGTAATTGATATCAGCGCATAGACCTTCTTGGACTTGTAGGATTTTCTATATCATAGCAGCGTAGTTTTTCAAAGTTCGCATGTTAGCAGTTCTAAACACACATGTATCTTCCACTAGGCATGTGTAAAGAGAATCTTTCAGCTAAATATGCATCATGCAAAGTAATAATGGATGACATCTGTCATGCAGACATACTCAATAAAATAGAAAATGAACAAACAACACTCACCAACTTGTTCAAATCTGTAATCCACTGGGTCAGAAAAATCCACTTGAAGACAATAAATCCAAATTTCCGATTAGAACTGGTGCAGGTACGAAGGAACTTTTGAAAACACGATGAGTGCATTGTAAAAATATCTAAAGCACTCTTTAACGTAAGAGAAAAATTAGCACCATGATTTAATAGCTGATCAATACAGAACACCACTCTCAGAAAAGCACTGACACAACACGATTCTTCAGTTTAGTTTTAGAGGAGAAAGCATTTTTCAAAAGATGCGACATCATAGATCCACAGCTTAAATAATTTCACAATTTACTCCGATTAATGATGATATTAAGGTAGCCATCGATTCTCTACCCGACGTTCCTTCCACACATGACAGGAAACATCTACAGGCATAGAGCAAATGGCACTAAGCAGCAATGTACATCTGATAAGGCAAGCTCCTGGAAGTGTCGATCTGCAAAAATACAAAGCGGGAGACAGATCATCAAATTGATCTACCTATCGTTAATGGCCGTCCTTGGAGACAGACAATAAACTACGTAACAATATATCAACCACCTTTTGATAACAAAACGAATTTAAAATGAGAGCAAGACCCTTCCTTATGGAGGGAGGGCCAAGAAACATTTAAAAACGGAACATTTTACTACTTACAGGTCTGAGCCACTGAATAAAATACATTCCACCAGTCAATAAAATTTTAAATTTTGAATGTTGATGGATAACCTGATTGCCAGTATACATCGAGTTGAAACATCTGATACTTAGAGCAGTTCATTTTTGTATAAGCTCTTGAGGTATTTTAAAATTATACGACTTTTAGGTACATGCACAAACTGATGATTTGACTGTGGGTACCTTGAAGGGATAAAATTAGGGCAACATCCGCAGCACTGCAAATGTGCGATTGGTAAAATGTCTAAGGATGATGCGTTTTTAGTTCTCGCTAATGCATTAGCCACCCAATTCATGAGTGAGGCAGAGGATAAGCAGTGTGGATGCCTTGCTTTAAGTCAGTATTAAATTGACGGGTGAATGAGCTCTCGTACCTCAGTAGGTAACAGTCGGCAAGCTATTTGGGCGCTCAATTTATAACTTGAATATTTGGAATCGATAAATGCCATCAGGCTGAATTGAAGTAAGGAAAGGTGTGAAAGTGAAAAATTATTCATTAAATTACTTACTTGAACTACTTGAAGTGATGTGAGAGATAAATATAACCTAACTTTTGTGAAGAAGATGTTCCTAGTTCCTGGAATAATCGTTCCTTGCCGATACTTCCAGGGTTGTATTTATTATCAAAATAATTATCAGGCAAATGTTTTCAAAAGGATTAAAATACAAAAACTGGCTCTCTTAAATCAATATAGCGGCTGATTTTCACTCATTTTCATACGCAACCTCGATAAAAAGGCAAAAGGCGGAACCGCGGAATGGTCCCTCGTCCAACTGTTCGATGTCCAAGTCGGACTCGGAACTCCGGAGTCCGGACCATTGTTCAATTCAATCCACCCAGCCAGCCAAGCCATGCCATGCCGTTAATTTGAAAATGAAAACTTAATTTGATCTACTTTTCATGATTCTTAACGAAGAATCGATTGTATTATCGGCGTCTACTTGACTATACTCAGTTTCATCGAACACAGGTAAATTATCTCTCTTTCACCTCTTGACGACGGACACACCTAAGTATGAGCCTGTCACCTTGTACTTACATTACACATTATTTGTCATGTCAAGCTATACTGATCAAGTAACTCGAGTTTAATTTTCTTTGCCGATTTACGATTCAGTCGATATTTTCTAACGAGCGAGGTAATCGTGAATTCTATTCTCTTGGTTTGCGAATGCATTTACTACCATGTGCTATTCCTAACCGTGGTTACGAAGTTGATCGAAGAGTCTACGTCTAATAAATCTATCCACTCCTTCCGTGGGAAGGGAGATAATCTTTCATCCATTTAGCATTGAAGGGAAAGACCAGAATCAAGATGGTGGATCTTCTGTTGCACTCTCTAAGTGCAAATCTTATTATCCGCGGACTTTATCACAAGTCGAAACTTCCCAACTCTTGCAGGCGAGTGCTATAGATAGTCTGTTGAAACATCCTCATACTGCCTGCATTTTCCTTGTGTCTTTAAAAGAATCAAGGACAATTAAAGTTTTGTTGCACCCATTTCCTCTCTTGTACTACATTTGACCGGTGTCTAATTTTAAAGTACCTATCTGAAACTACTTACGAAAGCTTCTATAAGAATGAACCGCTCTACGTATCAGATGTTTCAACTCAATGTATACTGGCAATCAGGTTATCCATCAACATTCAGAATTTAAAATTTTATTGACTGGTGGAATGTATTTTATTCAGTGGCTCAGACCTGTAAGTAGTAAAATGTTCCGTTTTTAAATGTTTCTTGGCCCTCCCTCCATAAGGAAGGGTCTTGCTCTCATTTTAAATTCGTTTTGTTATCAAAAGGTGGTTGATATATTGTTACGTAGTTTATTGTCTGTCTCCAAGGACGGCCATTAACGATAGGTAGATCAATTTGATGATCTGTCTCCCGCTTTGTATTTTTGCAGATCGACACTTCCAGGAGCTTGCCTTATCAGATGTACATTGCTGCTTAGTGCCATTTGCTCTATGCCTGTAGATGTTTCCTGTCATGTGTGGAAGGAACGTCGGGTAGAGAATCGATGGCTACCTTAATATCATCAATAATCGGAGTAAATTGTGAAATTATTTAAGCTGTGGATCTATGATGTCGCATCTTTTGAAAAATGCTTTCTCCTCTAAAACTAAACTGAAGAATCGTGTTGTGTCAGTGCTTTTCTGAGAGTGGTGTTCTGTATTGATCAGCTATTAAATCATGGTGCTAATTTTTCTCTTACGTTAAAGAGTGCTTTAGATATTTTTACAATGCACTCATCGTGTTTTCAAAAGTTCCTTCGTACCTGCACCAGTTCTAATCGGAAATTTGGATTTATTGTCTTCAAGTGGATTTTTCTGACCCAGTGGATTACAGATTTGAACAAGTTGGTGAGTGTTGTTTGTTCATTTTCTATTTTACTGAGCATGTCTGCATGGTCCAAATATCATGTGCTCCCATTGGGACGCTTGTCTCCTTTGTCTTGATTCTAAGATTTATTTAATTTCCATGAGCAATTTGGATGGTACTGAAACCATCTTGTGATCATTTTTATGCAAATGGTTTTGTTTCCATGAAAAATTGTCACGGAAATGATTTCGTTTCCATGACAAATTTTCACGGAAATGATTTCGTTTCCATGAAAAATTTTCATGGAAATAAGCCACATGGAAATCAGCCACACGGAAATCAGCCACATGGAAATATTTCCTGTTCCATTTTTCCGTGTCATTTTTTCATGGAAATCAACTTCATGGAAATCATCCACACGGAACATTTTTAGCAGGGAGGCAACAAACATACCGGGGAGCACGAATAGTTAGGTACGTATTTGAAAAACACGCATTTTTGTCGCTCCATAATTTCCATAAGTTTCATTTGACAAGATTGTGATCCCATCGGTTAGACGTATTTATGCTAAAAGGAACTATGTGCATTCTTTGAATATATTCGACGTAATTTATTTGTTACGAAGATGGTTTAATATATTTATTATTCATGCTATTTTCAGACGAAAGGATGGCGTCAAAGGTTTAATATATTTATTATTCATGCTATTTTCTGACGAAAGGATGGCGTCAAAGGAAGTTCGTAGAAAAAAAGAAGAACTCATTCGTAAGTGTCATGAAATATGGCAACAACTGATAAGTGTTGAACGACCTTTCTATGTTTAATGTTTACTCTTCAATATTGACGAATGCACCTCGCCTGCGAGCGTTGACCGAGGACAATTACCTGTATATAAGTATCTGTTTTGTGAATAAAGTTTGTTAGTATGAAAGTGCCGTCCTTTTCGCCCCTTCTCCCGCCCATACATCTTGACAGGTTATGGAGCCCAGTCACTACAGCAGTCACTACAGTCATCGTGAGTAAGTAACTCTGCAAATAGCTGGTATCTTTGTCTTTGTTCAAGTTTGCACCGAACCGAAATTATAAGTCACTTATCCAATGGGCTGGTTCGACTCGTCTAGTAAAGAATCCAAGGAGAACGTCAACACTCAGACTCAAACCGTGGAGCAGGAGGTTGCAGTGGACTATCACAACTACATCTTGTACGGACTGATCATCGCACTAGTACTGGCTTATATTTTGGTTTGGTGGTGCAAATTGAACTATAGGACTCAGAGAAGGCTACGAGCAGAGGTACAAGAACTCAAAAAGGTTACATCCACAACTCCAGGACAGCGTCTCTGAGGCAGCAGGCATCCAGAGGGAGCTTTGGGCGGTTCTAGCAGGTGGACATCTGACGTGAGGTCCAGGAGCAGAGAACGGGCGCCAAACTCAGGATAGCAGCCAAGATGGAGAACGCATTCATAAAAATCGAGAAACTTCGGGGTGAAGACAACTTTCAAATATGGAAGTTTCAGGTGACGATCTTGCTTAAGGATAAGGAAGCCTTCAGCATTGTGGAAGGGAGGCAAGCGAGATCATCAACGAATGCAGAGGAAGCGCACCAATGGGATCTTAAGGACGTGCAGGCACAGAAGATACTCGTCCAAACTGTGGAGACGGGAATCTTGACGCACATCATGACAGCGACAACGAGTTTCCAGATGTGGACAAAGTTGCTTGAGCTTTACGAGAGAAATACGGCACAGAGGAGATGCAACCTACTTCAGGAGTTTTATGGGTTCAGGATGACGAAAGGAAGTAAACTGGTGGATCAAATCGGAAAACTGCAGAACTTGGCGTATCAACTGGCTCAGACAGAATGCAGGATTAGCGACGACATGTTGATCTGGCGTGAGGACTTCGGGCACAAAGGACGAATCTGGAACAACGGCGTTTCAGGCGACAAGGAAGGGAAAGTGTCACAACTGCGGCATCCCTGGACATTGGAAACGAGAATGTAAGAAACCACCTAAGCAGCAGAACAACAACAACAGCGGCCACAACAATGGAAGGAGTGGACCAAACAAAGGAAAAGGCGACAAGAAGAATTCAGATCAAAAATCAGGCTACCATGCAGACAAGGACGCAGCTGGCAGCATTTGCTTTCTAACAGAAAACGCAGTGAGTGAAAATAAAAATTGCATTGAATTCTATGTCGATTCTGGTTGTTCTGATCATCTAGTGTTTCAAAAGGATTTATTTAGTGAACTAACATTACTAAAGGAACCTATACATATTGCCATAGCAAAAGAAAATGAGTTCATTGAGGCTGTTGGTATCGGAAATATAAATGTTTTGAGTGAAGTAGGGAATAAAAAAATCGATTGCTGCATAAAAAACGTTCTGCTAGTCCCAAAACTAAGGAAAAATCTCCTATCCGTAAGAAAACTGAACTTGGCGAATATAAAAGTAATTTTTGAAAATGAGGAAGTAACTCTATCCTGTGAAAATGAGATAATTGGTGTGGGATATGTGAAAAATCTTTATAAAATTCATTTCGAGGTTGTTATGAATCAAGCTCTGGTCGTAGAAGTTGACAATGAATTAGCTATGAAATGGCATAAAAGACTTGGCCATATCAGCAACACATACTTCGAGAAGCTGATTCATAACAATCTGGTCAGTGGCTTGGAAAAGGTCCGAGTCAGCAAGGTCGCATTCTGTGAATCTTGCATAGCTAGTAAACAAACGAGATCAGTTTTCAAAACACGGAGTAAGAGTACACGAGTTTTACAAATAGTACACTCTGATGTAGGGGGGCCAATATCACCTCAGGGCATGAACGGCGAAAAATATTTCGTGATTTTTGTTGATGATTACTCGAATTTTGTTTGGGTATATGTAATCAAAAACAAGAGCGAAGTATTTGGTTGCTTCAAAGAATTCTCACAAATGGCTCAGGCCAAGTTTGAAAAGAAAATTTCTGTGCTCAGGTGTGATAATGGCCGAGAATATATTTCAAATGAATTTAAAATTTATTGTAAAGAAAACGGGACTACGGTCGATTATGCTATTCCGTATTCACAAGAACAAAATGGTAAAGCAGAGCGTTTTATGCGAACAATTGTAGAGAAAGCTAGGGCAATGTTGATTGATTCTAATATGCCCAAGAAATTTTGGCCAGCAGCAGTTTTAAGTTCAGCTTATTTAATAAATAGAAGTCCGACGGTAAACTTCAATGACATGACACCTGCGGAAGTATGGTATGGTAAAAAACCTGACGTAAGCAATCTGAGAATTTTCGGTTCGATTGCATACCGCCATATTCCGAAGGAGTTGCGTAAGAAGTTAGACTCGAAGACCGAGAAATGCATTATGATAGGGTATTGCAACAATGGGTATAGACTATGGAGTCCAGAAAAAGGAAAAGTGGTTGTTTCAAGAGATGTAATTTTCAATGAAAATGAGTTGTATTTTGGGAATCATGCTGTTTTACCGGACTTTGAAGAACATTTCCAGTTAAAAGAAAAAGATAATAAAGAGAATACATTTACTAAAGAAAATGAGATCAGTGAAACTGAAAGTGATTCTTCAAGTGAATCAAGTGAGGAAAGTGATTCTCAATTCAATAGCTCAAAAGAAGAACCTGATTCCGATTTCGAAACTCCCGAAAAAGAGATAAACCCAGGGGTTTTACCCAAACGTGAGGTAAAATTACCAGCACATCTTAAAGATTTTGTACTCTATTCTGCATACAATGCCATTGCTTTAGTCGATGATATTCCAAGAAATTTTTCTGAGTTGGATTCTAGAGAGGACAAGAAAGAATGGTATCAGGCAGTGAATCGGGAGTTAGAATCAATTAACAAAAAGAAAGTATGGACTGAGGTGCCAAAACCCAGTAATGCCGAGATCATTGATACAAAATGGGTCTTTACATACAAACCTTATGCAGATGAAAAATACAAAAGTCGTTTAGTAGCTCGGGGTTTTGCTCAGAAAGACAGTTTTTGCTATGAAGAAATATATTCTCCTGTTGCTAGAATGGCTACCATTCGAACCCTTTTAGCCGTAGGAAACCAGTATGGTTATGAATTTGCTCAATTAGATGTAAAAACTGCCTTCCTGAACGGAAAATTGAATGAAAATGTGTACATTTATCCCCCTGAAGGTGTAAAATGTAAGAGTGGATTTGTATTAAAATTGAATAAGGCATTATATGGGCTAAGGCAATCAGCAAAGGTCTGGAATTCAGAGTTCAATGAGTTTTTAATGAAACTGGGTTTTATCCAATCTGAAAACGATTTCTGTTTATACACAAAAGAATGTGGGGAAGGATTAATTTTTATTTTGATTTTTGTTGATGACATAATTATAAGTGCTTCTCGCCATGAACTAATTGAAAGATATAAATCTGAGCTAATCAAGAAATTTGATATTGTAGATTTAGGAACATTGAAACATTTTCTCGGATTAGAAATCGAGATTGATCCTAAACAGCAAAAAATCAAATTGAGTCAAAAAGAGTATATCTTAAAGGTGTTGGAAAAGTATAATATGTTGGAATGTAAACCAATTTCTACTCCAATAGATGCACAATTGAAACTAGATTTATCAGCTCAACCAGAATCCAATGTTATTGTAAAAGAGGTGAGGGAAATGGTAGGATGTATTATGTATTTAATGTTGGGAACACGCCCAGATTTAAGTTTTGCCATAAATTATTTCAGTAGATTTCAAGGTAAAGCTACGCATGAACTTTTGATCTATTTAAAACGAGTTCTGAGATATTTAAAGGAAACAATGAACCTGGAATTAATTTATCAAAATCATAGTACAGACCAGGTGCTTGATTGCTTCGTGGACTCTGACTGGGGGGGAGATATAAGTGACAGAAAATCTGTTTCAGGATACCTATTTCAAGTATTTGGGAACACAGTGTCTTGGAGTACGAGAAAACAAAATTGTGTTGCCCTATCGAGTACTGAGGCTGAATTAATATCCCTTTGCAGTTCGATCCAGGAAGGGATTTGGTTGGAAAAACTGTTGGCAGATTTTCAAATCAGAGTCAACTCAGTCAGAGTGCATGAAGACAATCAAGGGTGTATAAATATTATTAAGAACCCTTCAAATAATAAACGAGTCAAACATATGGACATAAAATATAACTATATTTCAGATTTATGGAAGAAAGGAAGAATTTCTCTTGAGTACGTTGAGAGTAAAAAACAGTTAGCTGATATTTTAACCAAAGGCCTACCCAGGGTACATTTTTGTTTTTTGAGAGAGAAACTAGGCTTAGTATAATTAAAGCGTAAACATTGAGTGGGGGTGTCATGAAATATGGCAACAACTGATAAGTGTTGAACGACCTTTCCATGTTTAATGTTTACTCTTCAATATTGACGAATGCACCTCGCCTGCGAGCGTTGACCGAGGACAATTACCTGTATATAAGTATCTGTTTTGTGAATAAAGTTTGTTAGTATGAAAAGCCGATTTTACTGGCGTTATTCTGTGTGTGCCGTCCTTTTCCCCCCTTCTCCCGCCCATACATCTTGACAGTAAGTTTTCGGGAAATGTTGTTAATTCCTTTATTTGCGTTATATCTTTCTTAAATTAAATGTAAATGTTCTCCATTTACGAAGAAATTGAAATGATAATAAATGATAAATTTCTCTGTTTCATAAATGAAATATAAGAGATTCATTCCTAAGTATTTTTTGTGGATTTTTTTTTTTTTTTTTTTTTTGCAGGAAAAGCGGAGGCAAATGAACATGATAAGATGGCTGTGACATTAATGAAATGCTCTGTTCTATGGCGAGGCAAACACACAAGAGACATTCTCATACCGCAAATGACATATCCGAAGATCCATGTGCAGATTGAAGACACTACAATAATGATTTATGCTTATGACTACAAATTAAGAAATGTGACATCTGGGCGAACCCTAAAAACAATGATACCCACCGATGTTTACAATATCATTCTTCCTCAACTATCACAGAATAATGGTCTCCTTTTTGATGGAGAAAGATATAGTTAATGGATAAAGCTTATGGATAAAGTTATGGAGTTATGGATAAAATTTTTAGGAGTCTGGACAAGGGTAATTTGGCAACGTTCGAATGCGCATACGGCATTTTAACTGAGTACGGGAGTCCGGCGGTGACTTGGTCCATGTGCGCGGACGGTTACGTAATCGGCGCTGGACCACGACGAGCACGGCACCGCGCTGGGCACCGGGCGTCCGGGCGGCCCATTGACCCTGGTCCTCGTGTCGGCTCTGAATGGGCGATGGGCGCCAAGGTTGGAAAACTGGATCGTCCCATGCTCCACTTCCTCCGGCACGCAAACCGCGCGTTTCGCACTGTCCGCAGGTCCATTTCACCAGCCCCCCCACTTCCATAAAAAAAAATATGAAAAATATGCCATCGTTTTGTAAGTGTTTTGTAACGTTTTGTAAGTCACTCCATACATACATACATTCCAGTCGCTTTATAGCGCGCTCGGGCGCTCTGCGACACCTAATCGCCACCCTTGCCTATTGATCCAGAGGTCATCTGGTAGATGCCATCTTGTGATTTCATCCTGAATGCCACCAATCCACGATTTTGCTGGGCGTCCCCTACGTCTTCTCCCAGGAGGAACCCAATCTAGCACCTTCTTAGGCAACCTATCATCCGCCATTCGTTGAACATGACCATACCAGACAAGCTGTTTGGTCATAATTTCATGCACGATGTTCTGCTCGGCGTTCATGATCTCACGGACTCTTTCGTTCCTTACGTGATCTCTCCTCGAGATTCCGGCTGATCTTCGCCAGAAATCCATCTCAGTTGCCTTAAGAATCTTTTTGGTACGCTCTTTCATGGGCCACACTTCACTGCCGTAGGTCAGAATGCTTTTGATTATGGTGTTATAAATCATTCTCTTTTTTTCTTTAGAGATACTTTGATCCCAAAGAATCCTATTTAACATAGCAATAGCTTTCCTTCCCTGCAGGTTTCGATCTTTTATGGCTTGGTCCATCTTTCCATCCTGGGATACTCGAACTCCTAAATATTTGTAATGCTCGCAGCTTTTAATACACTGTCCATCTTCCAGCTCTATGTCTTGCTGATCCCCTCCAATCGTCAACTTTTCCGTTTTCTTGACACTGACCTCTAGGCCCCACCTTCGATATTCTAGCACTAATTTCCGAGTCATATATTCAGCGTCATCCGCATCCTGCGCGATCACCACCTGGTCATCAGCAAAACATAGAGTATACAATGTGTCCGTATCATTTAGGGGAACGCCCATGCCAGAGCACTTCTTTTTCCACTCTTTTAAAACGTGTTCTAGAAAGATCTTAAATAATGTAGGTGACAGACAACATCCTTGTTTTAAACCTTTAGAAACATAAAAACCACCAGATAACCTCCCTTGACATTTAATTCTAGTAAAACTTCCACAGTAATATTTCTTAATCGCATTCACAAGTCCATCACTAAAATTCGATTTTTTCAGGGCTTCCCAGAGTTTCACTAGTGGAACGCTATCATACGCTTTCTGAAGATCAACGAAAACTAGATGGAGCTCCTGTCCTACGGCCATTTTTTTCTCAACCAGTTGTGTGATACAGAATAAATGGTCGACAGTTGACCTACCGGCCCTGAATCCTGCTTGCTCCTCTGCTTCATATGGAGCCCACTCTTCTTCGATTTTAGCTTTTAAAACTTTCCCGTAAATTTTACTAACTGTCCCTACGACAGATAGCCCCCTGTAGTTTTCGCAGTCATCCTTCTTTCCTTTTTTGTGCTTAGCTGAAATCCAGGATTCTTTCCACTCCTTCGGTACTTCCTCGCCCTTAATGCAACGATCAAACAAGTCCCTTAGAAGCTGAAATAACTTTCCCGTTCCGCATTTCATCAACTGTGATGGTATATCTCCAGCCCCTGGAGCTTTAACATTCTTTAATTCCTTGATTGCCTTCACAACTTCCTCGAGTTTAACCTCAAGGGACTGTGTTTCTTCGTTACATTCTGCAGCGCTATCTTGAAACTCGGGTCGCCCTTCCGTCAATAATACTTTAAAATGGTCCTCTAGTTGGTTGATTGTAATCGGAGATATAATATCCTTCTTCATGTTCCTTCGCAAGCCTTTTAGCAATTTCCAGCTTTCCGCACTCCTCCTTCCTCCCAGGTACGTGTTAATTCTGGAACAGTTGTTTTCCCAGGACTCGTTTTTCTTTTTCGTAATGAGTCTTCGTACCTTTGCTTGCGCATGTTTGTAAGCAATTTTGTCCTCATCACTCTTGGAGTGAAGGAAGGAGTGGTACTTTCGCCTCTTTGCATCGATCTCTTCCTCAATCTCTTTGTCCCACCAGTAAGGTTTGCATTCAGTGGTGATCTTTTCGCGCACTCCAAGGGCCTCTCTAGCCGCAGCGTGGATGCAAGTCTTGATGAATTGATACTGATCTTCGGCATCACAGAAATCCTGTTTTTCATCAAGTTTTTCATTTAACCGCTTCCTATAGAGATCCTTGACACTTTGGTGGTGCAGACTATCGATGTTATACCTTACTGGCTGGACCTTCTCTCCCTGTTGCTGCTGCTGCTGTTGAGGCACGCTATGTGGGAAACTTTTAACAGGAAAAGCTATTTCTATTTTGAGGAAATGATGGTCACTGCCACAAGATAACCCTCGGCACACCTTCACCTGTTGAACCTTTATCTTCGTTGTTTGGTTTGTTATCGCATAATCGATGATGGATCTTAAGTCTCGAGTACGTTGAACCCACGTATACTTATGGATATCCCGATGTTGAAAGAATCCGTTTAAGATTTTTAACTCGTTTTGCTCACAGACTTCGATGATGCGGTTCCCGTTGTCATTGACCACATCTTCACCGAATGGACCAACGACCTTGCAACCAATCCGGCGTCCTGTTCTTCCATTCAAATCGCCTATGACGATAACTTCCCTTGAGGTTCCAACTTTTAAGATTTCATCGTTCAGGAGCTCAAAGAACTGGTCTTTAGCTGCAACTGGCGCATCATCGTTGATACCATACACTCCAAGGAGGGTTATCTTGTGACCATACACAGTAACGTTCATTTTGACGATTCGTTCGTTGATCGGTTCCCAAGAAGTTATGCATTTACGTAAGTCGTTCCGAACCAAAATCGCCACTCCTTGCTGGGCCCGCTGATCTTTGCTTACGCCGCTAAAGAACATATCATAGCATCCCAAACTTTCAGAGCCATATCCTTTTTTTTTTCGTTTCTGTAATTACTGCTATGTTAACGTTATTATTTTTAATCTCCGAAACAACCTCCATCAGTTTATTGGAAATGCCTTGGACATTCCACGTCCCAAATACCATTGTCCTTTTGCGTAATTTTTGTCGAAATATCCGTTTAATCCGTTGTTCACCGAGGCATAAATTAGGTCGTTTAACATTGCGTAGGTTTTACGGGTATCGGGGAGTTAGCCCGATGACACAACCCCCAACCTGGAGGACCAGCGTTTGAATTCGGAGTACGCTCTCGTAGATTGGCTGCCTTCACTACGGCTAAGAGCCCAATCAGCCCCTTCCATGGGTGGTTCATACGCCTTGAAGCCGGTGACCATGTCCATGGCCCCTTTGAGGCAGGGGTTACCAGCTGGGGTCCGCAGGATTGCTAACCCTGTGACACTACAGTCCCCCATACGGAGAAAGATTTGCTTGTCGAAAATTTTACCAATTCGTTACTCTCAGACGAGAAGTCAGCATCTACCACTTTCCGAATAAGTTGCTCGCATTGAGAGAGTGGACAAGAATATTTTCTTCCAATTTCTGGGAATTATTTCTGTATAAATGCAAAAAGTTTGCAGAAAACATAAAATATACTTCCCACGATTTCTTGGTGCATTAAATAAAACGTGGGCGGATAATTCCAACCATGAAATTGGATATCGGCTTTCTTCGACTTTAGCCATTGATTTGCCATACTGTGAAAAAAATTTCAAATCCAAATGCGCTAACGCGATGCTGATTTCGTGTTTCAGGAAGTTCAACACCACTTAGCAATTGCGACTACATTGTGCCGAGGACGTAATAAACTTGGTAACACTGTTGCATTTCCGATGCTGCAACTCCAAGATAACTGCTAAAAATTGCAATATCAACCATGACTAAAGCAGATACAATACATTGCAAACACTCTACGAGCGTTACCAGTGAACATCCACCTGAATGAAAAGCCAAATGAGGTGATATTCTGTACCCATCGGTATAGGAAAGCAAGCATCGCATGTTTAAATCCAATAATGCAAAAAGGACACTATTTTAGGGAAGTAGATTTGTCCACAAAATCAAATAGCGGATCTCAAAATGAAGCAAAGCGAGTGTTCCTTTTTCCTGGTATTTTAGTATGTATGAATTAGACAAACAAGTCCCCAAAAATATATTCTGATTTTATTATTTATTGTGCAAAACTAAGTATCTGAACGCCAAGAATTAGCATGCCCTTACTGAAACACACTGGAAAAAAAAACCCATTGGATCTAGAGTCCTGACTCTTGAAAACATCGACAAGAAAAAGGAAACTTGGTTCAATCAGATTTAAGCTTAAATCAAAAGGAAATCCGCTCAAATTAAGAGGCTTGGTTCTTGATTTAAGCATAAATCCGATTGAATCAAGAGTATTTTTTCTTATCAATGTTTTCAAGAGTCTGGACTCTAAATCCAATGTGTTTTTTTCCCCAGTGCATAAAATGTTTCGAGGGAGAAGAGCCCCGCATATTGATGAATTTAGGCTTATAAACTGGAGTGGCCTTCCGTTTTCCTATGTCAGTTCCGCACCGTGGCACGAAATGTTTAATCACCATCACAGATGATTATATGAGAAAGACCTTCGTTAAATTCAGGGAACATAAATGTGAAGTTTTCGCTAAGTTCGAGAATTAAAAATATTCGTTGAGGAACAAACGATTATCAAAATCAAATGTGTGCGGGATGACAATGGAGGAGAATTTTATACTTCTCAGTTCCGGTTGGAATGAGTTGGAAATTCTAATGCTCTTTGCGCTTTTAATGGTATTTCCTTCGTTTTTTTTTATCTAAACTATGGAATTATACGTTAAAATTTTCGGGAGTATACATTCTACATGGTAACGATGAGAGAATTCATAAAAATCGGTTCCTAATCTTAAAATTCAATGGTTACGGGGAAAAAATGTCATTTTTCGGGAGATGCTCCAGAGGCGCGCTCTCTTGGATTAAAGGAAGAACCTTTCGGGTGGAGAATGCCTCTGATTCCGAAAAAATGCCTGCCAGTTAGGCCAAAATTTCAACAGGGGTCATGAAACAGTTACCCTCTATCGGTAGCACGCGCATCCACTCATTCTCGCATGCTGCAATTAGCGAGTAGTGGCGAGGAGTGAAGCGTGGATGACGAGGGTGAGCGCGGGTCAGTCCTTCCCGGAATCGAACCCCATCCCCGAGACGATGAGCGAGGATGCTCCAAAAAGCATTCTATTCCACGGCGTGTAGGTACTCAAAAAGAAGGTAAAACACGCTATATGCAGAAGCTATTTCGATTCTAAATAGTATGAAAAAAAGAACCTTTTGCTACAAGGGAACGATGAACAACATACGAAGAAAATAACTCAAACCTCGTTGGACCGATAACCATCGATGAGAAGAATACTGAAGCCCCCCCACCTTTTGTATAAACATAATCAGAGAAAAGACCATTGCCAATTCTCGTTTACTTAGTTTTAAGGAAACAAAACAGAGAGTCGTCCTATTTTGTACAGAATTGTTAACATTATAGATGACGCCGGAATGGAAGCGTCGGCCTCTCACCATCCAACGGGCGTCTTCCATGTCTGCTGACTCGGGGGGTCTGGATTTTTACCTACTACCAGCTGTAAATTATTTATTATTTTGTTTCCTTAAAATCCAATAAATGTCTATTTATATCATTTATTTACCTATAAAACAATAACAACCTGTCTCTGCCTTTTTATTCCAAGTCCCAGTCCCCTCGTGCCCGGTTGGTTATTCCTCCTAGCGGAGTCGGAGTCACTTCTTATAGATCATATTCGATTGGGGTTCGATGTATCGTTTGGTTAAAAACAATAGAGCATAACTTCAAACGAAAATTTTATGCTTTAAATAGGAAAACCTAAAAATAAGACAATACCTCACAATCACTTGTCATCCGATTTCAGACGATAGCCACTTCGATGCCAATCATCATCATCAGGTCACACCGACTTCGACCCGGCAAACACCAAAAAAGTCACTCCAAAGTCACTCCAAATGGTTCAAATGGAAAACTTCATTTCGGGGGGGCTGGAGAAATGGTATCCCCCCCACTTCGCGATCGATAAATTCGGACAACGTCAACGTTTTGTAAGTGTTTTTTAACGTTTTGTAAGTCCAAAAGAAAATTATGTAACTCAGTTTTTAGGGGGGATACGGCTACCCAAAATTTTGGGGCCAGCCCCCCCACTTTGCGATCGATAAATTCCGATAACGCCAACGTTTTGTAAGTGTTTTGTAACGTTTTGTGAGTCCAAAGGAAAATTTTGTAACTCAGTTTTTAGGGGGGATACGGCTACCCAAAATTTTGGGGCCAGCCCCCCCCACTTTACAATCGATAGATTCTGACAACGCCAACGTTTTGTAAGTGTTTTGTAACGTTTTGTAAGTCCAAAAGAAAATTTTGTAACTCAATTTTTAGGGGGGATACGGCTACCCAAAATTTTGGGGCCAGCCCCCCCCCCCCCCCCACTTTACGATCGATAGATTCTGACAACGCGAACATTTCGTAAGTGTTTTGTAACGTTTTGTAAGTCCAAAAGAAAATTTTGTAACTCAATTTTTAGGGGGGATACGGCTACCCAAAATCATCAGGGTCAATCGCACCGTTCGAATATCCCGCGCAAAGACCACCGGATCTCGCCCGGATCTTTCTCGTTCCGTGCCATGTTGCCGCAGCCTTTCAACCTTTCCGACCGTTTCAGTGGGACAGAGATTAATCGTGTTCCTACGCTGCTTAGGGTTACATTAGGTCAGATTATAGATTTTCTTCCCCGATTTTTGTTCTCGCGGTTTTGAGAGAAGCGTATATTATTCAGCTAAAATCAAGAGGGGTCAGGTCGTTTACATTTCATGGGCACTTGAAAATCCGGTTGTTTCGCTTTAGACAGGAGATGGACCAATGAGCATGGTCTGCATTAAATAATTAACGGCACTTATTTTCTCTTCAAAATTTATTGTAAAAAATGATGCACACAACGAGAGGTTCGGAAAGCAACCGCTGAACGGGATACTCTTAAGTTTTTTAAGTCAAATCAGATGAAGGTTCAACGGTACAAATGATCTCATTTATATTTTTGCCCTGAAAATAATGTTAACTGTGAGCACTTATTTCTTCTTTAGTTGCTCATTTCTGGATTCCACGTCGTGCGATTCGTTGTATACTTGAAATTTTGAAGTTGGAACGCGTTGCGTGGTGTTTCAATTTATACCGTGTATACTGTACAGGGTTATCCAAAAGTCACTGACCACCCCTGTAACTTTTTTCCAAAACGAGATAGAAGTTTGAAACTTTGGGAATGTTCCTCGGTCTAAGATAGCAACTTTTTGGTCCCCCCAAAATTTTGGGGGGCGGCCCCCCTTGAGGGGGGCGGGGGCTAACTTTTTTTTTTCAAATAGCAACCCCCCCTTTGTGATACCTCATTCGAAAGATAATAAGAAAAGAAAATTTTTGGCGCAAACCGCAGGTCAAAATGTTCATTTTTGACAAAATGGCGGCCGGTCGAAGTTCAAAATGGCGGAAATTTGGCATCTCCGTTGTTTATTGACGGATTGGTTTGAAACTCGGAATCTTAGGGTTTTTTCAGATGAGAAAAACGATTCTGGCATTGGTTTTCCAGAAAAGTCAGTCCTTTTCAAAATGGCGGCGGTCAAAATGGCGGCCTAGAGCGGGAAGTGGATATTTAGGCTGCATATCGTTGGTTTTGCAGGAAACTTGGTTTCTGGGGGTGTTTCGGCACGAGAAGAACGTCTCTATCATTGGATATCTGAAATTTTGACAAATTCCAAAATGGCGGCGGAAAAATGGCGGGAAATCAGTTTTACGGCTCTTTACGGATGGATCAGCATGAAATTATTTGATATTTCAAGAATCTAATGAAAGATTCCTTTTAATCCAGCCAAAAACCGCCAGGGTATCGAATTTCATAGGTACAAATCCATCGGTAAACAGCCGTAAAATTGATTTCCCGCCATTTTTCCGCCGCCATTTTGGAATTTGTCAAAATTTCAGATATCCAATGATAGAGACGTTCTTCTCGTGCCGAAGCACCCCCAGAAACCAAGTTTCCTGCAAATCCAACGATATGCAGCCTAAATATCCACTTCCCGCTCTAGGCCGCCATTTTGAAAAGGACTGACTTTTCTGGAAAATCAATGCCAGAATCGTTTTTCTCAGCTGAAAAAACCCTAAGATTCCGAGTTTCACACCAATCCGTCAATAAACTACGGAGATGCCAAATTTCCGCCATTTTGAACTTCGACCGGCCGCCATTTTGTCAAAAATGAACATTTTGACCTGCGGTTTGCGCCAAAAATTTTCTTTTTTTATTATCTTTCGAATGAGGTATCACAAAGGGGGGGTTGCTATTTGAAAAAAAAAAGTTAGCCCCCGCCCCCCTTAAGGGGGGCCGCCCCCCAAAATTTTGGGGGGACCAAAAAGTTGCTATCTTAGACCGAGGAACATTCCCAAAGTTTCAAACTTCTATCTCAATTAAGAAAAAAGTTACAGGGGTGGTCAGTGACTTTTGGATAACCCTGTGTAGAGGTCTATTGTTTGACGGATCCCGATTCGCCCAAATATTGAAAGGTAGAAATTGCTGGGTGTATGACCTTCAAAAGTTTGGACACCTACCCTGTAAAACTGATAAATATTGACGATGCAATAGTCTTCTATGTATAGCTCACGAGAAAAAGCGGTGGGAAGCAACGAACTGTTTCAAGGAGTAATTAGACTGCATTTTGCAATTGGAACTATAAATTCTGTCTTACCTGAAAAAACACTCATATGCATAGGGAAACTAATGGCACATACATTGTTTTTGAACCGGGCTGGAATTTATAGTTCCAAATTGCAATATGTAGTCCAATTTAAGTTTATCATTGGTGAAAAACAAAATTAGGCATGGAGGAACGAAGGTCTCACAGTTAACATTATTTTCAGGGCAAAAATATAAATGAGATCATTTGTACCGTTGAACCTTCATCTGATTTGACTTAAAAAACTAAAGAGTATCCCGTTCAGCGGTTGCTTTCCGAACCTCTCGTTGTGTGCATCATTTTTTACAATAAATTTTGAAGAGAAAATAAGTGCCGTTAATTATTTAATGCAGACCATGCTCATTGGTCCATCTCCTGTCTAAAGCGAAACAACCGGATTTTCAAGTGCCCATGAAATGTAAACGACCTGACCCCTCTTGATTTTAGCTGAATAATATACGCTTCTCTCAAAACCGCGAGAACAAAAATCGGGGAAGAAAATCTATAATCTGACCTAATGTAACCCTAAGCAGCGTAGGAACACGATTAATCTCTGTCCCACTGAAACGGTCGGAAAGGTTGAAAGGCTGCGGCAACATGGCACGGAACGAGAAAGATCCGGGCGAGATCCGGTGGTCTTAGCGCGGGATATTCGAACGGTGCGATTGACCCTGATGATTTTGGGTAGCCGTATCCCCCTAAAAATTGAGTTACAAAATTTTCTTTTGGACTTACAAAACGTTACAAGACACTTACGAAATGTTCGCGTTGTCAGAATCTATCGATCGTAAAGTGGGGGGGGGGGGGGCTGGCCCCAAAATTTTGGGTAGCCGTATCCCCCCTAAAAATTGAGTTACAAAATTTTCTTTTGGACTTACAAAACGTTACAAGACACTTACAAAACGTTGGCGTTGACAGAATCTATCGATTGTAAAGTGGGGGGGCTGGCCCCAAAATTTTGGGTAGCCGTATCCCCCCTAAAAACTGAGTTACAAAATTTTCTTTTGGACTTACAAAACGTTACAAAACACTTACAAAACGTTGGCGTTGTCAGAATCTATCGATTGTAAAGTTGGGGGGCTGGCCCAAAAATTTTGGGTAGCCGTATCCCCCCTAAAAATTGAGTTACAAAATTTTCTTTTGGACTTACAAAACGTTACAAAACACTTACAAAACGTTGGCGTTATCGGAATTTATCGATCGCAAAGTGGGGGGGCTGGCCCCAAAATTTTGGGTAGCCGTATCCCCCCTAAAAACTGAGTTACAAAATTTTCTTTTGGACTTACAAAACGTTACAAAACACTTACAAAACGTTGGCGTTGTCAGAATCTATCGATCGTAAAGTGGGGGGGCTGGCCCCAAAATTTTGGGTAGCCGTATCCCCCTAAAAATTGAGTTACAAAATTTTCTTTTGGACTTACAAAACGTTACAAAACACTTACAAAACGTTGGCGTTGTCAGAATCTATCGATCGTAAAGTGGGGGGGCTGGCCCCAAAATTTTGGGTAGCCGTATCCCCCGTAAAAATTGAGTTACAAAATTTTCTTTGGACTTACAAAACGTTACAAAACACTTACAAAACGTTGGCGTTGTCAGAATCTATCGATCGTAAAGTGGGGGGGCTGGCCCCAAAATTTTGGGTAGCCGTATCCCCCTAAAAATTGAGTTACAAAATTTTCTTTTGGACTTACAAAACGTTACAAAACACTTACAAAACGTTGGCGTTGTCAGAATCTATCGATCGTAAAGTGGGGGGGCTGGCCCCAAAATTTTGGGTAGCCGTATCCCCCCTAAAAATTGAGTTACAAAATTTTCTTTGGACTTACAAAACGTTACAAAACACTTACAAAACGTTGGCGTTGTCAGAATCTATCGATCGTAAAGTGGGGGGGCTGACCCCAAAATTTTGGGTAGCCGTATCCCCCCTAAAAATTGAGTTACAAAATTTTCTTTGGACTTACAAAACGTTACAAAACACTTACAAAACGTTGGCGTTGTCAGAATATATCGATCGTAAAGTGGGGGGGCTGGCCCCAAAATTTTGGGTAGCCGTATCCCCCTTAAAAATTGAGTTACAAAATTTTCTTTTGGACTTACAAAACGTTACAAAACACTTACAAAACGTTGGCTTTGTCAGAATTTATCGATCGCGAAGTGGGGGGGGGGGGATACCATTTCTCCAGCCCCCCCAAAATGAAGTTATCCATTTGAACCATTTGGAGTGACTTACAAAATTTTTTTTTAGACTTACAAAACGTTACAAAACACTTACAAAACGATGGCATATTTTTCATATTTTTTTGTGGAAGTGGGGGGGGCTGGTGAAATGGACCTGATTCTCATTCTAGATATTATGTTAGTAGCTTTCTTGCTTAATATTATGCGGCTGAACCAGGCTTCCGTTGAGATGACCGGTTGGATTGATCCTAGTCTGGCTCCCTTGGTTTGTATATTCTCTGTCCAGTCTCTTTGCCACTGTTGCAGTACTGTACTTTTGGTTAGTCGTTGGTAGTTAGAGTAATGGATTAATTCTTTTGAGTAGTCTGTGGCGTTATTGAGGTCTCTGTAAAAATTGACGACCTGTAATACAGATGGACAAGATTCTAAAAACTCTCTGACTTTTAAAAAGAGGTGGCGGGGGATTCAAAACAAGTTGATGCTGTACATGCTAAAGGAGGTATTATATATGAAGTGGAAAATTTATTAAAAATTAGAAACTTAGAAAATATTGACTCATCAAAAACTAATTAGCAATAAATGTATGTACATGAATTATGGTTTGTGTTGTAACGTCACCATCAACTGGTACCCTCGATGTGACCTCAAAATGCCATTATCAAGACGTCATCAAAGGCAAAGGATGACTCCATGATGTCATCAACGAGACTCGTTTCCATCGACGTTATCGACAAGTGCCTCCATGACGTCATCAACTGATGAGTCTATGGCGTCCTTGATGGGTGTCCCAATGACGTGATCGGGGGGGGGGGGGGATTGCTGGTAGATATAGCATTGTCATTTTCTCAACTTAGGGGGATTAAAATACAAGAGGAGAAAGGTAAGGCCTTGTCTCTACGGGACATTTTCATAGGATTTGTCCCAAGTTCGAATCGCAGGATTGAAACTTCTGGGATTTTTCCCAGTTACCGTCTCCACGGGACGGGGCTCATACAGTCCTGCAACTAGTTTGCGCGGGAAGATAAATTAGATAAAGTCGAGTATTTAACCGGGATTAAAATACTAATTGCTCTCAATTGACAATTATACACATTATTTTAACGAAACAAACATTAACAATGGAGTAATGAATAAAATATCGCACAATTCGTTTCACTTCTTCTCCTCTCAGTGGGTCCTAGGGGTACAAGTACCGTACTTGGTACTGGGAAAAACATTGATCAACTCAATATTTTTCCCAACTTCGTAAGTGGAATGTAACCCTGGGACAAATCTCGTGAAACGGCCTGCGGAGACAAGGCCTAAAGAAAAAAGTAAAAACATTTAGAGCGAAAAGAATCACTCTCAAAAATGGGCAACCACTGTTTGACTAGTTATTCCGATTAATCAGTCCACTGCCCCTTCTTTTACATCGACACAATTCCCCCTCACCTGCATTTCTCTGTAATATACCGTTAAAAAAAGGCAGCGTTCGGCCCGCAGTCCGGACAAGAAAACTTCTAAAAGTCAAAGTTCTAAAATGGGCCACACGCTTCATATAGGTATCGTTCATATGTTCTCGCGGAGCGCCCTAACTCCTGTGCAATCCGCAGTCGCGCCACCACCGTCGTTTTGCAATCTGCACCCGAAATCTATTGCTGACAGCTCCCGTGTCCGGCACCGCTACAACTACTTCCTAGTAAAAATGAGAAGGTTCGCACGGTTAACGCTATACGTTGGAACGACCATACGTTGGAAGCAACCCCTTGTTTTAACTTATCAGGACTCGCGTCGTCGCCCCTCCTTCTTTCACAGCTTAATTTGAGTGGAATTTAATTACCAGCCATTATTTTGGTTTCGTATCTTCCTAAAATTCGCCGCCCTCTTCACCCCCGAGTTAACCTCATAAACCAATCGGAATTCATTTAACGATTCCAAATCCTCTTATATTACTACATTATAAAATCCTAAGCCCTAAAATTGTCGAGATCTGTTTCCCGCTGTCCTGAAGTTACTATTGGAGCGAGAGTACGGAAGTTTTACAAAGATGTGAAACCTTATGTGCTGGAGCACGGCTGGATCTCCTTTTTTCGAATTTTTATTTTTAACCGAGTCATCGCGAAAATCTGCAAATTTATTTTTGCCTTTTTCGGAACTAATATTGATCCTATGAACTTGCAATTCGTTATGATAAAAGGGCAAGCTGAATTGGTTATGCTGGAGCTTTTTGTCCATAAAATGTTTATAATTGGTCGAGTTATCGCGAAAAATTTAAAAAATTCACCATGTCTATGTGAAGGTGTACACTGCTGTACATCAGCCAGATTGTTGAAACTTTAACTGGCTATGTCGGCACGATACGACAAGACACAGCCCTGTCCGCGCCGTGTAATATATCGATTTTCGATTCTTGTGGTTCCGACATAAATTTCAACAATCGGGCTGCAGAGCACACCATTGAGCTCTGAGCATGGACCTTTCTACCCATTGATGGAGCCCTATACGCACACGTGCACCTCGAAGCCCGATTTTTGAAATTTTCACCCAGACGAGAGTAATATCATTTTTTCCAAATTTCCAAAAAATTTGGTTGTCAGATTGCGCATAAAAAGCACGGATTTCCTCGAAAGACAAATAAGCGTCTTCGATATTTTTTGGGACAGACGGCAGCGTCCTAAAACGCCCATAAATCCCTCTCGCGACGACGGGTTTCGCGTGGGTCGCCCGAGGTGTGAATGAATGATGAACGAATGGAGGGTTGAAGGTGGCGATCGGAACACACTGAAAAAAGTGCCTTGTCCGAGAAACAAGGATTCTAGTCCCCCAGACAAGACCGTCTTGTTATATTTGATCCACAAGGCATTCTAGTTCATGGGACCCATACAGTCTTGTTCAGGGAACAAGACTTCCTTGTTGCATAAGTCAAAAGTCTAGTCACGGTAACAAAATTGTCTAGTTCTGGGAACAAGACTTGTCTTGTCACAGTATTCGGAAGAAATTAAAATTGCAAAAAAAATGTCACAAATTTATATGAATTGCACGATTTATACGAAAATATATTTGTTCTCTACTTCCTTCACTCCTCTTACACCAGAATTGTCTCATCCGACCTTTCAAATTTTACCGACCTGATCGGGATTTGAACGCGGGACCATCTGATTACGGACCGAGTGTTCTACTGACCGAGCTATCCGGGCTAGTTAATTGAGGAGCCGAATTTTAAATATAAGTACAGCCCACAGAATTACTTTTTCATTTTGTTGCTATCTCAAGTCTGTGGAATGCGTAGAGCATCAGATTGTTTGGTTTTTTTTTCTTTTTTACCATTTACCGTTTACGAAAAGGAATTTACATTCTACATCAGATAAAAATGGACAATTTAGGCCGAAAAAA
Source organism: Bemisia tabaci (assembly GCF_918797505.1). Lineage (NCBI taxonomy): Eukaryota > Metazoa > Arthropoda > Insecta > Hemiptera > Aleyrodidae > Bemisia > Bemisia tabaci. The sequence continues at coordinate 32,460,254 of NC_092802.1, forward strand.
TGTGTTTCTTCAAGCAACGATGTTTCCTTTGTTCCGTGTTTATGATTCTAATTTTTATTTTTATTTTATATCATGATAATAATTAATAATATATAAATAAATCAAACGTTAAAAAAATAATTATATAATTAGATACATTTGATTTTAAAACCTTACGCATGAGCGATTTATTTTTAAAAAAAGAATTATAAACTTATTGTTTTTACCTTGTCATTAAACATCCAGAAAAATTTTCGGGGAACAATTATTAAGCGTAGTTCTTAAAATACTCTTTCAAAATATATAAAATAATACGCTCTCTTTGAATTTGACCATTACTCGCGGTGAGTAGAGAATCTTGTCACAGTGACAAGACTATCGAGTCCGGTGGCTCAGAAACCTAGCATATAAAACAAGACTGGTCTTGTTGCATTAACAAACGGGTGTTGTTTCCCAAACAAACTGAGTTGTTTGGCAGACTAAAAGTCTTGTTCCTGAGACAAGGCAGGTTTAACAAGTTTATCTTGTCTCTACGGCTCTATTATTTTTTTCAGTGCAGTGTCCAGTGCCCTTTCAGATGTGTCTTTTGCATACGCACGTAAAAACGAAGCTCCATTCGCATTGTTTCATTCAAACACGCATGCATGAAAATGCGGGAATTAATCGTAGAGTTGAGATCCAGTGCATTGAAGAGAATTCAGCCCCTCCGCGATTCCGTAAAATTGCATTCTTCTCTCAACAAATAAAAAAAGTTGCATTCAGGAAGAACACGTGGTTGCTCCGCGACTTAACTACCGGAAAGTACATAGTAGACGTTCGTGTTTGGTTATCTGACAATTGGAAAAGTTTAAGGACGCAGGTAGGTACTCAGAAAGTTCTGAAAGAGTTAAGGGGAAAAAGTGATTCCTCTTTGAGAATCGGGGATTTCATTGCGGAAAAGAGTGTAGAAAAATGGCTCATATGATCTGAAATAAATTATTGTGTGACTATGCTGGGTGAAGGTGCTCTGTGTTTATGCTACCAAGAAAATAAACCAGGACATTACAGAGAAGGTAGAACTCAACTATGGGCTATAGGCATTTGTGTGTGATGAAGAATTCAGAAGTATAAGTATGTTGAAAAACTGAGGCTGGCTACATGTAGAAATTTTCAGTAATCAAAGCAGGATGTTCATGTTTCTATATAATATGAGAGGAATGGAAGTGGGGTCAGTTCACGCTAAATCAAACAGAGGTTGTGTTCGATCAACTGAGAAATTATTGATAACTCCTTAGAAAACATCCTTTTGTGGGTTAAAAGAGATAAAAAATATCTAATTTTAATGTTTCAAGTCACATACTTACTCAGCCGCAGCATTGTTCTATGCTCTTGTATATGGGCAAAAGTGCTGTTAGGGGTACTTAAAATTTATCTTAAAAAATAATACACCGGTTGTTAACAAAAAACTAGGGGCTTTCAAGACAAGACTCTGAAGAACATGCATTCATAGTACATCAAAAATTTCTGAGTCGGTTGAGCAACAAATATTCTGAGAGCTGGTTGATATCACAAGGAATGAATGACCCAAGCGATTGACTTGATGGAGGAGAAGATTACTGAAATTTTGATGGGTAAAACGTGTAGAAGATTAGAAATAAAGTACCATGATAACAGTGAGGTAGACAGGATATTTTTTAAAAGGGCGAGACATAATACAGTATTTAGATGTGATCAGAAGAAATGTTAGGAAATTAAAAGATTTTAAGAATAAATTAAAAAGGGAACTAATAATGTTTACAGTCAACAATGCCTGGGAAGAATATGAGCTATACCTATTCCCTAGTTGGCATGAGTGAAAGATGCTGGAACTGTGGGAGACTGCAATATTCCATAAAAATAGAGATATAGGTAAGGAAGGCTACGTAGAAATAAGATTCGCCCTTGGGAGTTATTTAAAACAACAAAAAAAGAAAGATAATTCTTATTCGTTATAAATTCCTTTCAACAAACGAAACTTCATTTCATTTTCTGACTTAGAAAGCACTTTTGGCATGGGAACGGAGTTTTGGCATGGGAACGGAGTTCCCCTGTCTCTACAATCGTTTTGCTGCTACGGCTATTTAATTCCCTATGTCTCTGTGACCTTGGGCAATTCGCCCAATGTTCGATTTTTGGTTCATTTTCGGATGTATCAAAAATCGTTGTGTTTTTTAGCCAATCATGTCTCTACGTCAGGTTGTGTAGAATTCTAAAATTCGCTTTCCGCGAGTTTTTTTTTCTTCTTGAGATGTCGCGTCTGACTGGTAAATCTGCGCAGAACCACCGAAAAACGTATTTAGGCAAATTCTTTTTTTTGGAAGGTTCTGATTGGTTACATTTCGCCATCAATTTTCTGTTCGTTGGTGCAAACAATCGCCTTCCTCGTTGCTCTTGAGAAGCCGCCATTATCCCACTTCAAATTTTAAAAATAAAAATAAAGAAATAATAACCATTGTGCAAGGTGGAAAATTGCTCTGGAGGACCCGTTACGGATATATGAGCCAAAATCAGAACTCGATTGATTGATTTAATCCATGAATACAGAAATATTGCCTCAGCTTACTGTCGCGATAGCAAATGCATGCTGAGATGAACCTTGGGACACATGAAACCATAGGCAAACAATGTCTCACAGAGAAAGGCGCTTACTCCGTCCTGTCATATCACGGCAGTGGCCGAAGTGTCAAGGACATCTTTTGTGAAGCCCCGCTCAGCGTCCGAGATCATTTAAGTGTTCTCTTTTCTCCCGAATACCATGTGAGTTGAGATGGCTCAGTTGTCTACGACACTACTCAGGCGCTAATATCATGCTCCTTTTGTGCGAGCGGGGGTTCGAATCTCGTTGGGGACAGTTAATTTTTACTGGTTGTATTGAATGTTTTAGACCAATCATCAAACAATAAGTAATACTAGATGATAAATGTACGAACGTTTTCTCGTGAGTTAATATGTTAAACAAAAATACTGGGATATGCCTCCTTCATTAGTCAGCCACATGTTCACCCAAATTAATGATGTTATTTTCTTTTTTCAAGAAAGTTAATTTGCATTCAACGTTCGTGAATTGTTATGGTTTTCTAAGTTTATTAAAAAGTACCTATTGATACAAATAGAAACACATGAAAATAGTATGTCTAACATTTCAGTTGTTTTTTGTTTTTGTTTTTGTTTTTTCAATAAAACAAATTGACTTGGACTAGAATCATTGTAGGTATCTCTGAAGAAAAATGTCAAGTTTTTTGAAACAGAAATACTCATACTAAAATATTCATCCTTCATACAATCAGGGAGATGTTAACCCAAATAATGATGTAATTTTCTCTGTTCACCCAAATTAATGATGTTATTTTCTTTATTCAATCAAATTATTTTACATTCAACGTTCTTAAAGCAATATTTTCTCCAAAATTTAGCAAAAAATTACAATTTTTACGCCAAAAAAATTTACTTGCTTTAAGTAATTGGAGTAGGCAGTGAATTTTCTCATTGGAAAGGTCGATAGCATTTGCTAAAATTTTTGTTTGTTTGTCAGCCCTTTTATATTTTCGTGTCCGGGAGTCCACACTAGTTTGATGATGACAAAGTTAATGAAAAAGCAACAAAAACACCAGCATTTCGCGCGCGCCCGGCACGCGTCTCTCTCCTGAGTTCGATGACGTTTCATGATTCCACCAAAAAAAAAATCAACGTCATGCCGCAGAAAAGGAACAACTTCTGCAATTTTATCAGCCATAGGTAAATGTTTTGACTTCTGCTAAATCAAAAGCAGATCCCAATAGGTATATCCATCATAAAAATGGTACACCCAATGCTAAGTGATTTATCAAACATTTCTCAAGTTCCCATGACGAATATTGCTATCGCACTGCGATTGCAGACACCGGCTTGTTTTTTTTTAAAAAGATGTATTGAAAGTTGTCAGGTGTCTGGTACAGTTCATTCATATATCATGATGTGGCAACAGCTCTCGTAGTTCTATTGCAATACTCTATATTATGCTCTTTTGTTCAGGGGCCTGAACCCACTAAATCCTGCAAAGCACTCGATACTGATATCGAAACTGCACTCGAATGCGATATTTTCTCTCTAAAAAAACCATGCCTTTATTACGTTGAATTTCTTTGTTAAAATTGGTAAGTGAGTGCGCTTTAGACTCCTGACAACAGAAGTGCGATCTCAAAATAGGAGAAAAATGACGAGTAGCTGAAAATATGGAACCAATTGATGCGATATATCGCATGCCGTTCTGACACAAAATATGGCGTCCATCGAGTCACCTTAATCTCCAATTATTTCTTTAAACCAGGTATTTCCATCTTGTTTTTCCCGCATATTTATCTCCATTTTTCCTGGTGTTCTCCTTAATATTATCATTTTCTTCTTCTGTTTCTCTTTTTACCTTTTCCTCGATCAAAATCTCAACGCGGAATTAAAGAATTACATCCATCGCAAAGTTTGACATGGAAGTGTAAGCACTATGCACATTCATGTAATTTAAGTGGCCTTAGAAGTTGTTGTTATTTTGTTCTTACTTTTCTTAGTTTTAATTGCAGATGCCCAAAATGTGCAGTTGATATAAAACAAAATTTATGGTGAGTTTCCTGGTAATATGGTCGTTTCATTTATTATTATTTCCGCTTATAACTTAAGTTGAAAGCACTTTCTTTATCAGTGATGGTAGGCGTGAGGTGAGTTGATTTTTTCAGATAAGGACATTTCCAATTAATTGTGGTAGTACCGCAACTCAAGTTGGGGTAGTACCGCAACATTTGGGTTAAGCCGGCTCCAGACTACGCGGCATCCGCCGAGTCTCACTCGCCAAGTCCCGAATATTCGGCCAGTCCCGAGTAATCTGGATGGAACATTCGCGTCGACTTGGCTCGTCTTGACGCGAGGCGAGTCACTCGGCTCGGCATTCGCCCCAACCCGCTAGAAGTCGGTTTTTGTGACACGCGTCAAAGGGATCGCGAGCGCAAAGCCGAGCGTCCATCGCGACATCGGGGTGCCATCCAGACTAGAGTACCTTTATAGACAGAGTATGGCCACTTGTGTCTTTTTACTACAGGAAAACTGTTCCGCTTTTTGATTGGTCAACGAGTTTTTAGGCTTCATGATGCTCTTACGGCCGTAAATAAACAAACAAGATGGCGGCTCACCGTAACATCGATAAGAAGCTAAATTTGACACAAATTTCAATTATACGGCAGTAACAATTTAAACTAGCATATCTACGAAAAACACATGAAAACATTGTTAAATCGCCTTTCACCTTTATCACAGAAGGACGTAAGATGTGCATAACCTCAATCTTGCTTGCTGGTAATAGGAGTGAACAGATTGGCCCAGATGTTCCGCGGTGCCGGACACGGGAGCTGTCAGCATTAGATTTCGGGTGCACTGCAGATTGCGAAACGACGGGTGGCGCGACTGCGGATTGCACAGGAGTTAGGGCGCTCGTATGATGTAAACAAACTTTGGCCGCGGAATTGAAGAATTGAAAATCTCTAAATTGAATCAGACATCTGAGGAACTAACGAACAGCTTGTGAGCTGTAAAAATTGACGACCTGTAATACAGATGGACAAGATTCTAAAAACTCTCTGACTTTTAAAAAGAGGTGGCGGGGGATTCAAAACAAGTTGATGCTGTACATGCTAAAGAAGGTTTTATATATGAAGCGGAAAATTTATTAAAAATGAGAAATTTAGAAAATATTGACTCATCAAAAACTAATTAGCAATAAATGCGCAATAAAATTCCGGAAAGTTTTGCTTTGAGCGCTTGAGTCTATATACGCAATTTAGCAGCGATCTCTTGCCGTCAAGTGGTGGCTCTGCGGCAGCGCGCTCGCCCAGTGATCCGGCGGGCCCGGGTTCGGTTCCCGGGCGCCGCGTCAAATTTTTACGACCGAATTTTATATTCTCACACATTTTCACATCGATTCCCATTTGATACATTAGATCTTAAAACATCAATTAATTTACAACCATCAACGATCAATAACTTCTTCAATTTGAAGTATAATTTTTTTTTTGGGAGGGGGGAGGGGTCACGCGCGCGATATTCTCGCCAATCACTGTACTTTCACATTAGCAGACGACCCGCTCCGCCCCCTCACATCGACATATTTCTCCCGAATGAGTCATGAGTCATGTCGCCCGGTCGTATGAGTCATGATTTTTCCCATCATTATCCAAAAAAAAAAAATCATTATGAAAAATTGTAGCATTTTTAATTTGAATGTTCGTAGTAATTTTTCATTATAATTTTCTGGATAATGATGGGAAAAATCATGACGCATACGGGTGATCGGGAGAAATATGTTGATGTGAGGGGGCGGAGCGGGTCGTCTGCTAATGTGAAAGTACAGTGATTGGCGAGAATATCGCGCGCGTGACCCCTCCCCCCTCCCAAAAAAAAATCTATACTTCAAATTGAAGAAGTTATTGATCGTTGATGGTTGTAAATTAATTGATGTTTTAAGATCTAATGTATCAAATGGGAATCGATGTTTAAATGTGTGAGAATATAAAATTCGGTCGTAAAAATTTGGCGCGGCGCCCAGGAATCGAACCCGAGCCCGCCGAATCACTAGATGAGCGCGCTACCGCAGAGCCACCACACGACGGTAAGAATGTGCTGCTATACTGCGTATATAGACTCAAGGGCTCAAAGCAAAACTTTCCGGAATTTTTTGGGGGTGTTTCTGGGGGGCATTGGAAAAAACAAAAAAATACGGGTCAAATAAATTCATCCAAAGAATTCGTACGAATTTTTTCAGCCCGATCGGAGGCGGCAGCTTGGGAAGTTCCCCTTGTTAGGGTGATTAAAATACAAGAGGAGAAAGGTAAGGCCTTGTCGCTCCACGGGACGTTTTCATAGGATTTGTCCCAAGTTCGAATCGCAGGAATAAGAAAGAAAAAAGTAAAAACATTTAGAGCGAAAAGAATCACTCTCAAAAATGGGCAACCACTGTTTGACCAGTTATTCCGATTAATCAGTTCACTGCCCCTTCTTTTATATCGACACAATTCCCCTTTACCTGCACTTCTCTGTAATATACCATTAAAAAAAGGCAGCGTTCGGCCCGCAGTCCGGACAAGAAAACTTCTAAAAGTCAAAGTTCTAAAATGAGCCACACGCTTCATATAGGTATTGTTCATATATTCTCGCGGAGCGCCCTAACTCCTGTGCAATCCGCAGTCGCGCCACCACCGTCGTTTTGCAATCTGCACCCGAAATCTATTGCTGACAGCTCCCGTGTCCGGCACCGGATATTCCGGACCACATTTCACCAAAAACTGCTGTTTGTCAAACCGCCGTCAACACCTACCAAGCGGCGAGTAGGCCTTCGGCCATGCTCGGCAATCTTCGTAGCCAATCAGGTTGCCGCTCAGACTAAACACTATACGCTAGACTATGAAACCTAACTTACAACAAAATGACTTGTTTCTTCTCTAACAATGGAACCGAAAAATGTTACTTTGAATGCGCGAGAAACTTCTTTGGTCGAGATGAAGAAACGTAAATGAAGAAATGAGTCCGGAACATCTCGACCAGGTACAGGCCGCTTTGTTTACATTAGGAGTCTGGAGTATCTCGCCGCAATTTCACTTGAAATCACCATGAACAGATCAACGGGGTAACTGATATTTGATTTTACGAAAGGGATAAATGTTGGACGCGGACGAAAGTTCTTTTGTCGAGGTGAAGAAACGCTAACGCTGGGAAATTGAGTCTGGAACATCTCGAGGAAGTCCGCTCTGGGTCCGCTTTGTTTATGTCCAGACTATGTCGCCGTTCGTTTGTTTACATTAGGAGCGAGTTTGACACCGATGACAGACTTTGGTTTTTGATGAAAATTTGGTCTGGAATATCTGGGCCGAACGCAATTGGCCTAAGATGGCTATCACCAGTGATAGCCATCTTGTTTGTTTATTTACGGCCGTAAGAACATCGCATCAGCCTATTTTCTCGCGACCAATGAAAAACCGGAACAGCGGGGCGATTATTGAAACTGATAGACAAAGCGATAGACAAAGATGACATAGGGAGTAGGGAGCGATCCTATTGGTTGACATAGTTGGTTCTCATAGACTAAGGGGGAAAATGATAGACTAACTGTCAGGTCTCTCGTGGGTTGCCGTTAGTTAGTCTATTACCTTCCTCCTTTGTCCATTGCAACCACCCGTTTCCACCAATAGGATCCCTCCAAATCCCTTTTGTCGTCTTTGTCTATTGCTTTGTCTATCAGTTTCAATAATCGGCCCGCTGAAATGGTCATACTCTGTCTATAAAGGTACTCTAATACTCCAGACTACTCGTCCTCACTCGCCGAGCGTTCGCTGAAGGTATCCAGTATTCAGTTGATATTTTGTAGGAAGGGGGCGAAGAGGTGCAGTGTTTTGCAGTGTTTTTTCTTCACTTGGCGAACATTTGTCCTTTCCCATCAGAAATTCGTTATTTGCCAAATGACGAGCCAAGTACGACTTTCACGAGTAGTGTGGCGCTGTACACTCGTGGAAACGCTCGCATCTGCCCGTCGCTTCCCGAACCCCGAATATTCGTGACTCGGCTCGGCACTCGGCGAATGCCGCGTAGTATGGAGCCGGCTTTATTAGTGACATAATTTATCGGGAGTACTTACTACCATAATTAATTCGGGTGCTACCAAAATAAATTGAAAATGACATCCAACAACCCTTATCTCTTTTTTCTCGTGGTATTTCCTCTTTGAAATACTTAGTCAATGTAATTTACTGAAAATTTCCTTGATTTTTCTTCTCTATTAGCAGAATAATCTGTATACATTTCAAGCTGTGAATTTGACTTGTTTCTCTTCAAAAGAATAAAATAAGAGCGTGAATTTTTAAGCAATGCATGATTTTGCACTTTCACCATCGACATAGATCAATTTAATAGTTTCAAGTGTAAATTTAATAATTCTAATTGACGTCACTTATGAATCACCCCTTAACTTCTTTATTTATCCGCAAAATATTGTGAAACAAATACATCTTTTTCCTGTTAAAGTGATAGTAAGCGATCTACATTCCGAAAATCTACCAATTAGCCATAAAAAATCGCAGAAGCTCGATATACCAGGTCGATGTACCCACTCGTTGAATTTACGAATCAATTTCAAGAGTGCAAATGTGTAAAAGTCAGCTTTGGTCCTTTTCTGTACATTTATTTTTCATGAAACAATTATAAATAATTTCAATCCCCAAAAAAACGATCAATTTTTCCGTATAAAATCGAAAAAATCGAAATATCATTAATATAAATTTCGAAGGATTCAGACTTTCAGCGATTCCACCTTTTTCTATCTCATTCGAGAGGTTGCCAGATTGTGCGATGAATGTGAATATTTTACATAAAAAGCAACTTATCTGGCAACAATAGAGCCCGGGAGGGACGAGAGGCTGCCTTCCTGGGAAAACCCATGATTTAGCCGGAAATGTCATTAAAACAATTGATTCCGTTTGAAGCATCAATTGCATACTGGGGGAAAGCTTTTTTAAAATAATAATTGTAAATGGGCACAGATGCTACAGAAAGGGAAAAAGGAAAGGGAAAGGAAATGAAATGATGATATGATTACTAATATGCAATCAGAGAGAATAAAACAAAAACATCAGAGAAATTTATATGCGATGAAAATATAAGAAAAAAACACGAGCGCTCATCGCTTCATCTCCACACATCTATTCATGTGCAAATGATGGCACGCTCCGGCAACAAGGTTCTGTCACTAAATCATTTTTGCCTCCAGAGTCTCCAAAATGTATACATCTTAGCGATCAAACGTCCAACCACTGAGAAAAATGGCTCGCGAAGCGAGCCGAATGTCACTCGCGTAGCGAATGATCGGGGGTCCAGGGGGCGCTGGGGCGCAGCCCCTTGGCTGGCCGTGACGGACGCGCGAAGCGCGTCCAGAACGGCTAGTATTCCCTTAAGTGTTAAATTAAATTCTACATATACGTGTGAAAATACTTATGTATCGATATGCTGAACAGAAACCGTGTGTAGACACAGTTAGAAGCCCGCGACAACATCAATTCAACAGAAAAACGGCAAAAATTAGATGGGATTTTAGCCCCTTTTATTTCCTAGAATATCGATGGAATTCCCCCCCCCTTTTTTTTCTCTTTTTCTGGGCTTAAATTACTCAAGAGACACTGTAGTTCAAAAATATGAAGAATTTTCTATTTGGACATATAAAAACTGTTTAACTCGTTTAGGCACACCGTGTATGATATGGGGCACTGCTGATATTCAAACATTGTCTTCAGGTCGAAATTCTTACCAGGAAGCCCTTTGCAAGAGGCGAATTTTTGGTAATTTCCCCCAATTTTTTCTCCGTTACGTAATTGAATTGCTTGTCTAATTCTGAGATAAATTATATTTAGTTGTAATTTGCATTTCTTTTTTTCCCCTTTATTTTATTTTTTGTATTGAGAAGTCGAGGTTTTGTTGATTCCTTCGGATTTCGAATACTGTAACTTTTCTTCTATTCGGCCGATTTTTATGAATGAGACGTCTTTTTATTCGTGCTTTAATGGAGAGTAAGGAAACACTTGCTAAATACACGCGATTCTGTGGCGAGCAGAATTGTTGAAATGGCTTTTATGAAAAAATAATCGGAGTATTCACAACGTGCATGAAGGGTGGATTTTCAGCTTCGAAGCGTCACGGCTAAGATTGATGTATCGATGGCTAAAGTGCGAAACCACGTATCTCCACTGCCATGTTTGACAATTTCTGCTTATTTCATTTTTCAAAAAAAAAATAAAGCCAATTTTCATAGCTTGAAATTTATACAGGATGCTTTGCGAACACAGAGGGAAAATCAAGAGAGAATTCAAGAAATAATGCGTTGACCACCTACTTTTTTCCCCCCAAAAAAATAAAAGTGACAGAAAGTTTGCAATGTCGCAAACAGAGATGTGCGCGCGTGCTCACGCACTTTGACTGTCGATATTTCATATTTCTACCAACCATCGGATAGATTATTTTGTAAAAATTGAAATGTCATTTAATAGGATAATTATTGAGGAATGTTCGTGCCAAAGGTGATCTTTCAAAATCTTAGAAAAAAGTCAAAATTACTTTTTTCAATTTGCAACTGAATTTAATGTATCAATATTCGTGGTTAACTGGAAACAGTACTGCCGACTTTATTTGAAAGTTTGAAAGATAATATTCGGCACTATTATTCCTTCATGATTGTTAATTTTTCAAAAATAGTCCACGTAATGGCTAACGTACCTATCATGCTCACGATACATTGCGGCAAAATTGAGGATCTACCTCATCACGTTTATATTCACAAATCCTAAAATACCTAATCATATATAATTAATTTCAATCATACATGATCTTATGAATTCAGAGTTTCTTCTCTTTTTCCCTTTAGATCCTCACCGGTACACTTTTCTATCATATCCGCAACCTAAAAAAAAACCTATTTAATTCGATGGGCCGCGATTGAATACCACGTAAGTATAGAAAGAAAGATATTTCCTTATAACACACGTATATTAGAAGACATTGTGACCTGGAATTAAACTAGTTTTCGTTGTCCTACTTAAAGCCACAGTTCTTTGTGACACTCAAGAGAGACCCCAAAAGTCTGAAAGCTGGCTGGTGTGGCCCATTCATACATGGACCGCGTTTAGCAGAAAGGATTCTGTAGGCACATCAGCTGTTGCCAAATTTAATCGGGCGATTCAATTTTTTACAAGAGGGCGTTTGTGCGAATTTCTTAAAAAATTTGAAGGGATTTGTTTCGCACTATGCAGAAAAATCACTGAAATTTGCAAGAAAATCCGCACAACCGTATTCATGTAAAAAAATTAAATTGCCCAATTATATTTAGCTATAGCTGATGTGGCTTGGTTCCTTCCTGCTTAGAGCCGGACCAAATAATAATAATAAGTAGCTGTTCTCTCTGCTTTAGCTGTGGTTACACGTGTGCGCTTTCACTGAGGTTCACTCAACTGGAAAGAATTGGTTTTGTTCACCAAAATGTGCAAAAAAATATAATTTGATCCAAAACCACTATTATAGATAATGAATCAACGTTACTCATGAAGTATTCAGATGTCATCATAATCTTTGAATTCAGTTCATGAAAACTGTTTTACTTTGAAAATTAGGGTTTCGTTTAACTGTCCTCTAAAAAAAATTAATGCCCCGTGAACTCTAAAATAAGGTTGAATCGACAACAAGAAACAGTAAAGAGCCTCGCCAAAAAGTGGTGTTTTTTAGCCCCTTCTTTTATACCCGAGTTGGTCAACCGGACAGTGCTCAAATGAAAGCCTATGGTAAGGCAAACTTCCATGCAAAGTTTCAACTTGAAGTGACCCCTCGTTTAGTCTGTACAGCGTTGCCAATTTTTCATTTTTATGCGCTATACTCAAGGAATTCTGGATTCATCATGGTTCAACAGACTAGTATACCCGAATTGGTCAACGGGACAAGGCTCAAAAGAAACCTTATGGTAAGGCAAACTTCAATGCAAAGTTTCAACTTGAAGTGACCCCTCGTTTAGGCTGTACAGCGTTGCCAATTTTTCATTTTTATGCGCTATACTCAAGGAATACTGGATTCATCATGGTTGAACAGACTAGTATACCCGAGTTGGTCAACGGGACAAGGCTCAAACGAAAGCTTATGGTAAGGAAAACTTCCAGGAAAAGTTTCAACTTGAAGTGAAACCTCGTTTAGGCTGTACAGCGTTGCCAATTTTTCATTTTTATGCGCTATACTCAAGGAATACTGGATTCATCATGGTTGAACAGACTAGTATACCCGAGTTGGTCAACGGGACAAGGCTCAAACGAAAGCTTATGGTAAGGCAAACTTCCATGCAAAGTTTCAACTTGAAGTGAAACCTCGTTTAGTCTGTACAGCGTTGCCAATTTTTCATTTTCATGCGCTATACTCAAGGAATTCTGGATTCATCATGGTTCAACAGACTAGTATACCCGAATTGGTCAACGGGACAAGGCTCAAACGAAAGCTATGGTAAGGCAAACTTCCATGCAAAGTTTCAACTTGAAGTGACCCCTCGTTTAGGCTGTACAGCGTTGCCAATTTTTCATTTGTATGCGCTATACTCACGAAATACTGAATCCACCGAAATGCCATAAAATGGTAATATAGACTTAAAAATTCGTCTTCTCTTTTAAAAATCAATCCTATAGCATTGTATGGTAATAGTTTGCCTACCTTGTGTATTGAAGGAACCTGAAAGTACGATTATTCGCGCGAAAAGCTTAAAAATATCGGCGTCTCGTCGTAAAATAAATGTACACAATTTGGCAACGTTACTCTGAACTTTCCAATTTCGCCTTGAACAGAAATCATATACTATGCCATGGTGATATTTAGTCATCAGAATGACATGAATGTCTTGGAAATTACGTTATCGAAGCATTCACGTGAGAAAATCTTTAATTTTTGTAAGAAATTAAAATATACTTGGCAACATTGCGTTCGGAATTCAATTTTCTCCGTCTGTAGTGTTCATTTACTATCGAGTTGTAATGTTTAGCCCATACTCATCGAAGTTCTAGCCCATGAAGGTACGTTTTCTGCCCAAAATCTCGAAAAAACCCTAATTTTATGTTAAAAAAATTAATAATAAATTGGCAACACTGCTTCGAAAAGTTCACGATGGCCTTAAGTTGCGCTTATATTCGATCTCAGGGTAGTATTCAGCTCGTAGACTGATTGGACTATTAGTCCTGAATTCCTTGATTTTAGCACATAAAAATGGAAAATTGGTGACGCTGTACAGCCTAAACGAGGTTTCACTTCAAGTTGAAACTTTTCCTGGAAGTTTTCCTTACCATAAGCTTTCGTTAGAGCCTTGTCCCGTTGACCAACTCGGGTGTACTAGCCTGTTGAACCATGATGATTCAGTATTTCGTGAGTATAGCGCATAATAATGAAAAATTGGCAACGCTGTACAGCCTAAACGAGGGGTCACTTCAAGTTGAAACTTTGCATGGAAGTTTGCCTTACCATAAGGTTTCTTTTGAGCCTTGTCCCGTTGACCAATTCGGGTATACTAGTCTGTTGAACCATGATGAATCCAGAATTCCTTGAGTATAGCGCATAAAAATGAAAAATTGGCAACGCTGTACAGACTAAACGAGGTTTCACTTCAAGTTGAAACTTTGCATGGAAGTTTGCCTTACCATAAGCTTTCGTTTGAGCCTTGTCCCGTTGACCAACTCGGGTGTACTAGTCTACTTATGCACCGGACTAATTGTCCAATATCCTTGATTTTAGCACATGAAACTGGAAAATTGGCAACGCTGTACAGCCTAAACGAGGGGTCACTTCAAGTTGAAACTTTGCATGGAAGTTTGCCTTACCATAGGCTTTCATTTGAGCACTGTCCGGTTGACCAACTCGGGTATAAAAAAAAGGGGCTAAACTTGGCGAGGCTCTTTGTCATGATGTGCAGTTAAGATAGATACACTGAAAAAAAAATATTGCTGAAATTGCCGTGCACGCGAGTATTTTATGGCATGGTGTAGCTAAAAAACGAACATGCAAACCATGCAGGTAAAATCGCTACACAAATTTCAGGTAACTTACACACACGCGTGTAGGTGATTTTGCTCTCTGAAAAGCTACGTCTGTTACCTTTTTAGTTATTCTTCCGTGAATTTCGCTATTTTCCCCTAAATTTCGCTATTTCAGCCTAACTATTGAGCTACTTTTTACTGTTCGCAAAGTACCAATACCAAAAAATGCAGTTACACTTCCAAGCCACTCGATGCAAGATTAACTGCATGAAGGCGCGCAGATGTAGCAAATCGGTGTAGCAATTCGTGCTAGTCGTTCACTTGATTCAACACCGTGCACGGATAAGAAAGCTTTACGAAGTGAAGCAAATTTTGCTCCACCCTAAATCGGTGAATTAGCAATCCTTTTTTTTCAGTGTACATTGATCGACTTCTGCTTGGTGCACGCAAGAAACAAGGGTCATCGTGTATACCAGGTCCTACCTAACTATCGTTCTGACCTAACTACTGTTCTAATCGTAGTTACATTGTTACAATGTTTACTTTCGTGGTAACGATGCGTTAGGCCACATTAGCAATGCTGCATCGGGACCGACATAATTTTGCCAAATAAGTAACATTGTAACTACGACAAGAAAAATAGCTAGTACCAGGTATCCACTATGACCATTGTGGAGTACCTAACGATTCTCTTTTTTCCGTACGACTGAATGCTTATTGCTATTAGTCAAGGAGAAATACGAAAAAAAGGGGTTAACCCGGAACAAATTGCTCAACAAACTTTTCCTATGTAAACGTCATAAGTAGGTCCTCCTGAACAACATACCAAAAGTTTGCCACGGTCCGACCCCGGAACACCCCGCAAAATGCCTACATTTCAAAATGGCGGCCATAATGAGGCCTCTGGGATTTCGGTTTTTTAAAATGCGGATATAGTGTCATGTGAGGTATCAATCCCCATGTAATTTTGGTCGTAGATTTCATTTATGGAGCCATAAAAGTCCTCCGGTCAAAGGGGGTGCTCCAAATTTCAAGATGGCGGCTAAATTTGAAAGGCAGGAGGGTGGATTTTTGAAATGTTTACGTGACATGGCAAGTGAGGTATCATTTCTTATGTAATTTTGGTCGTAGATTTCATTTATGAAGTCATGAAAGCCCTCCTGTCAAAGAGGGTGCCCTAAATCCACGATGGCGGCCAAATTTGAAAGCAGGAAGGTGAGCCACAAAAATCACGTTAGAAGGCAGGCTGGCTATCAAATTCTATGTATTTTTAGTCAAGGAGTCTGAATTAAATTTTAAAAATTAATTTTACACAAAAATGAGACGTGACATGCAAGATGGTGACCATCGTAGTCGAAAAATCATAAATGGTAGGTAAGGTGTCTCGCTGATTAGTGCACAATAACTCAGAATTCAAGTTCAAACACGAACTTTTGGAAAGCGTGGTTTGGAGCCTGAATGTTTGCTGCTTCTGAATTTTCCCCAGCATTTTCCCATGGGAACCGACGCTTCCCTGGCTTCTCTGGCCCAGGGTAGCGCCTAAACATCATCTCTGAAGTCAGTCGTGTTTTCTCGGACGCAGAGGTGGGTATAAGAGGCGAGCGAAGGACCAGTCCCTCCCGTGTTTTGCGAAGGCCCAGTCCCTCCCGTGTTTTGCGAAGGCCCAGTCCCTCCACTGTTTTGCGAAGGCCCAGTCCCTCCCGTGTTTTGCGAAGGCCCAGTCCCTCCCGTGTTTTGCGAAGGCCCAGTCCCTCCCCTGTTTTGCGAAGGCCCAGTCCCTCCCGTGTTTTGCGAAGGCCCAGTCCCTCCCGTGTTTTGCGAAGGCCCAGTCCCTCCCGTGTTTTGCGAAGGCCCAGTCCCTCCACTGTTTTGCGAAGGCCCAGTCCCTCCCGTGTTTTGCGAAGGCCCAGTCCCTCCCGTGTTTTGCGAAGGCCCAGTCCCTCCCGTGTTTTGCGAAGGCCCAGTCCCTCCCGTGTTTTGCGAAGGCCCAGTCCCTCCACTGTTTTGCGAAGGCCCAGTCCCTCCCGTGTTTTGCGAAGGCCCAGTCCCTCCCCTGTTTTGCGAAGGCCCAGTCCCTCCCGTGTTTTGCGAAGGCCCAGTCCCTCCCGTGTTTTGCGAAGGCCCAGTCCCTCCCTGTTTTGCGAAGGCCCAGTCCCTCCCGTGTTTTGCGAAGGCCCAGTCCCTCCCGTGTTTTGCGAAGGCCCAGTCCCTCCCGTGTTTTGCGAAGGCCCAGTCCCTCCCGTGTTTTGCGAAGGCCCAGTCCCTCCCGTGTTTTGCGAAGGCCCAGTCCCTCCCGTGTTTTGCGAAGGCCCAGTCCCTCCCGTGTTTTGCGAAAGCGTGTCGTTTCGGGATCGCGTGTTGCGGAGTTTCGTCTGTGGTTTTGTTATTTTCGAGAGGTCTTTATCTAAAATGTTCTGCTTTGTGTTCCAATCATTTCACTAACGCTTCACTAAATTTTAAGGGTAAAACCAAACTTGGTCGTCGTTCGAGACGAACTACGTCTGATTATAATCTAGTGTTGTGTATTTCTGCGTTTTAAATGCGAATAAATTTGAGTGGCCCCGTGATTAAATTCTGTTTTGGCATCCGTTCTCCATCCTATCGGCTTCTTCTACCATCCTCCCTCAATCTTGGAGCATCCAGCACCCGTTTGGCGGCAGGAGCCAAGCGATAATTGTGCTAAAAAAAAAATCCTCAGGCCAGGTTTGGCAACATTAAAAACCAA
This sequence comes from Bemisia tabaci, assembly GCF_918797505.1. Classification (NCBI taxonomy): domain Eukaryota; kingdom Metazoa; phylum Arthropoda; class Insecta; order Hemiptera; family Aleyrodidae; genus Bemisia; species Bemisia tabaci. The sequence goes on from NC_092802.1 coordinate 32,477,522, forward strand.
ATACCTATACAAGTCCGTTCTTGAGTCTACTCTTCGTGTTTTGGAGTTGTCAAGGGCTCCTATTCCCTATAACCTTGACTGGTGGAAATTCGCCCCCGTTAACATCTGCTCGTCACTCCCGGGTCTGTTGGCCAGGAGGGAGATGTGCGCTTCAATCGTCGATTAGACAAATGAAATTCAGGAACTTAAAGAAAAAATAAAATCGGGTTCACTCATCACTTTGCCTTCGTCTCTGATAAAAACTTCAAGAGAGTGATTCCAAAAGGAATTCACATGGTATGTTTGAGCCGTCAAAGTTTGATCAGAATGGAGTGCCACCAGTCATCATTTCCTGCCGCACGAAACATTTTTGCCATGTTTTCATTTTAAAATGAAGCAAAGTAATGATTTTAAGACAGATGACTCCCGACATTTTGATGATACAGTACTTTCTCTCTATAACGACTATCGTTATAGCGAGAATCTCCCTGTAACGAGGAAATCGGTCGGTCCCTTGAATTTCCTATAATAAATATCGACTATCGTTATAACGAGAACCTCTCTATAGCGAGAACATCGGTCGGTCCCTTGAATTCTCGTTATAGAGAGAAAGTACTGTACTTAGTTCGGGAATTTGATCGTATCGAGACTTTACGATATTCGACTTCTTTGTAGGTCTCACCGGAGATCGTTGAAATCCATCAATTTGAAATTCCGAATTTTTCTCGAATTCAATTTTTGAAGAGAAGTCCACGTTTGTATCTGTACAGTCTGTAAGAAATGGGCCTCATGGGGGCCGCATTCAGTTGGTTCCATGGTTGGCATGGTTCCGTTTGACAGAATGTAAAATCCCACGACTTTTCCATTTTTCCAAAGGGAATCACGCACGCCCACTTTAACATTGTTCCTTATGCAGCTTTCTAGAGCACACCCCATCTTTTCCACTCGTCTATGGTTCCGTTTGGTAGAAATATACGTAGAAGTGAAGTTTTTTTTTCACTCGTATGAATTCTGCAATTCAATTAAAACAAACCTCTTTCTCCTCATTTCAGGCCATTGCAACTGTAACATTGTGTAAGTGGATCAATACCATCACTGGTTTTAAAAGCGTTTTAGACTTCGTTCAAGATGACATCACACCTAACCAAAAAAAAGCAGCAGCTCAGTTCCTACAACAATCTGCAACGATGAAGGCTCTTCACGTGGGCGAGAAAAAGTGGACTGATCCAGTGGCGTGGCGTGAATAATCGATTATCGATATCTCGCCATTTGAAGCTACGGTAAAGAATCGATTACTAAGGTGTTCGCTGCGAACACCCTGATAATCGATCTTTTTTCATAGGTTTAAATGGCATAACGATCGATATATCGCAATTCACGCCACGCCACTGGACTGATCATTCTAAGGAAGCCGCCGAACATTTTCTACGAAGTAAAATTATATCAGTGATGAAGCCAAATTTGGAATCACTGCTTACAGCCGGGTCTCTGCCTAAATTGGCTGTAACTGGCCAACGCGATATATCTAGAGTAATTGGAGGAGGGCTGTTTGACTCTTATGAGTGGCCACAGACTAAAGAATACTTCCGAGCAAAACGATGATGCCAGTTTAAGGTTGGAGATGAAGTTGCTGGCTATTATAAAACAGCTGGGCCTCTCACGGATGCTCTCTTGCGGAACTCGGGACACACGATTGCGGCCTCCAAACCCCGATGGGCTTTTAAGTTAATCTATAGGTTTATTACGGATGAGAAATATTTTCGATGTACTTGATCGATGGGAGGCCCTCTGTCGTGGGAGCTCTGCCGCAAGTGCGGCGACGGGAGAGCGAAGAAATAAAATGAAGACGACCGAATACGAAGTACGAACAAGAACGTGTATTCAACAAGAGATTCAACAACTGAACAACATAACTGAACTCAAAAAGAACAAAAAAATGAGAAAAGAAAAAAAAAGAAGGAGGTGAGCACGGGTCTATACCGCTGCTCTGACCCGACTGACTAGCTTGGCTCAACATGGCCGCACTCGAGCACTCGATCCCCTCTCGCTTCCATAACCCCTCCCTCCGAGCGGGAAATTCGAAAATGGTCGCGGTGTTGCGACACCCTCATTTTTATAAGGTTTCAAAGCCACGTTGAGCTTCTCCAAAATATGGTGATGGCATTAGCGATGGGTGTATTTTTATTTTTATTCGTTTCTATTTGTGTTATCTCAGAATTTAACGTATTCGGCTGGTCTCCGATACAAATAGTCTAGCTGATGATCGTCGTAATTAATTCACTTAGTTAACCAATGTGTAATTTTAAAAGTCTGAAATTGAAAAATAATAAAAAATAAATTAATATAACACAAAGTTTTCCATGTTACAGAAGTCGCTAATTCATTAAAGAGTCCCAAGGAGCCCTCCTCGCTAGAAATGGTTCACCACCCGCCACCCGCCCACCGCACTATGATCTGGGAGCGCCGAATTGTGGCCATAAATCAGGAAATGGTCCGATTAAAATGAAACTTAAGATACATATGTTTTTTGGGTCGCTAAATTCAAATTTGACCTTAGTTTCACATAAAATTCTAAAATCCAAGATGGCGGCAGACCCTAAAAACTCAAAATTTACACAATTCTAACTATGATTTGGATGCCATGTTAATCGACAGTTTAGTCGTTTGAAGGTCGCCAGACTACACTTTGCTGGCTCAGTTTTGCAAAAATGTCGCATTTACGAGAGCAAAAGGCTTAAAAATCAGTATTTTTCCCAGAAAAAGATAAGAATTCATCGTATTAGAATAAATTTAAAATTTTATTTTTTTGTCTATTAGTCCTAACTAGAGCATAATATATACACTCAGTATGGTGGTATTCGCGTTAGCAAGACATTTAGAAGCATACCTACCTAAAGGAAGCAGAGAAGAGGAGTGGGGGAGGGTTAAGGTCAAGGTATAGAGTGCCCCCTCCCTGAACAGATACTTCCTCTCAAATATGTTCATTTCCGTGGGGTTTTCTTTAAAAAAAAAATATCTAACTCTTTGATCGTACCAGACCCTGCTACGAAAAGTTTCGGGGCATACTTTAGAATATCTAAAAATTAACAGCCTTGATATTTTGATGTTTCTCGGAAGCAGTTCAACCATTTTGCGCTGATTTTTATGGTTATAAATGTTATTATAAATATTTTAGATGGAATGATAAACTTGAACAATTTCATAAAATAAATACAAGAAAGCGGAACTAAAATAAATTGCTACTGAGATCTAATATCCGTGCTTGAATTCCTTTCCCCATCAGTCCCTTCTTAGCAATAAGCTCCCAGTAATATGGTAGGGATGTCGATACTCGGGGAAGTATCGATACTCGGTATCGATACTGGTATCGACTCTAAGTATCGATACCGGTATCGAGCATCGAGCTGAAGTATCGATACTTTTGAGGTATCGATAACACCGATACTATTTCTGAATTATGCCGTAATTCCGAGTGTGCGTATGTCTGTCGGCCGTTAAATTCCGCCAGATTTACGTCTCTCTCAAAACAGCCCTATTCGCGTCCTTGATCAATTATTTTGAGCCCTTTACTACAATTATCGAACTGAGCTTTTAACGTTTTTAACGAAAGTAATCATCTTGAGAAACTTGATTACTCCGTCGTTTGTCACAGTGCATAATGAAGGTGAAATAGTGGGGAGAGAAGTTTTCAAAGAAGAAAAAAAGGCCTTCTTCGTGGCCAAATCAGATAAAGTATCGATACCATCGATACCGGGGTCTGAGGATCGATACCACATGGTATCGATATCGTTGAGTATCGATGCCAAGTGGACGTATTTATGCTAAAAGGAGATATGTGCAAGTGGAAAGATGGGGTGTGCTCGTTAGTTGGGTCATAAGAAACAATGTAAAAGTGGATATAGCTCCTTTTGAGAAAATTGAAAAGCGGGATTTGACATTAAATCAAAAGGAGCTAAGCGCCAAAATATGCTAACTCATGAGCCGCGGGCATGGCAAGAGAGCGTTGTGGACAGGGCTCATGAGTTAAGGACGCCGGACGGCGATCCCGATCCCGAAACCGTCACCGCACTCACCGCTGACGTCACTGGCGCTTTATATTCCCCATTCATTCTTATGGCCCGACCACTAACGAGCACACCCCATCTTTCCACTTCCACATATCTCCTTTTCGCATAAATACGTCCAAGTATCGATGAGTATCGATCAAAAGTATCGATACTTTGGAAGTATCGGTTAAGTATCGACATCCCTATAATATGGCTTGCGATCATCAAGCTCGAGTTCCCTGGGCGGGAGTCAAATACTCGGGATCTCCTGATCATGGGGCTAGCACTACAACCATTACACCACAGGAAGGTGAGTTGGTAAATGCGTTTACATGTGAAAGCTCAAGAATGAAAGAATGACCTTCGTTTCATTCAGTTATCATCATTCTTCTGGAGAAAATATAATTTTGCTTGAAAATGTGTTTTCCCGCCAAAAAATCCGATTTTCTGGAAAACTGGCAACTGCTGGAAGAAAATGGGCATCATTTTTGGATTCAGCAGCCAAAATTACATAAGATTCGCCCTATGCCCACCGTTGATGTTGCCTCAACTCCCTTATCTTGTTGCACAGCGAAATCGGATTACTCAGAAAATCACAAAACCGCTGCACTGAAAGGACCAAAAAAGGCCCCGGACGCAAAAATACGCAAAAAAAACCCATTATAGTCTGTTAGAGGAATATATGACCTACATTTCTGCACCAATAAGAATGAATCCGTAAGAAACCGTGATAAAGAAAAGTTGAGGTCAAGGTCATTTTTGGCTCATTTTCAGGCAAAACTTTGGAGTCTCGTAATGGCCACAAAATTAATCTTAATATTAAAAACGATTACACCATTAAAAAGTGCTTACTTTGAGCTATTTGTTCCATATTTGATCGGGAATCTACGCCGACTTTTGACAAAACAACACAAGGCAATATGTGATGACGTGCACCTCGAATTCTCACATTTGCTTAATTACCTCAGAGTATGTGAAGTTTGCCACCATATATTTGACCTTAAAAACACTTAAATAAAATTTGATAGGTCATTTCACACTTTCCAAAGGATGTAGATTAGGGCTACATGCTCGGTTGCCGCAGATTTTCGCACTTTCAAAAATCGGATTTTTGGCCACAATTTGGCGCTCTCAGACCATAGTGCACCGGAGCACCGCGGCGCGGCGCACACTGTGGTATTGGACCTGAAAAGCTGGCCAAAACTATTTATCACCAGATATCGCCGAGTTTTAAAAATATTTTACAATCAGTACTTCTTCTTAAGTGATAATATGCACAAATTAACCACCTAACACATCATATGACAATTTGCGGAGAGTTTAAAGAGGGTGCAAGAAGCCCTCCAAAAAGCCTTTAAAAGGACGCAAAGTATCTGACTAAAGCGGTGCATTTAGACGAGTTTCTCCTTCACCTATGGTCTACTTTTCGAAATAAGGACTTTCTATTACCTCATTTATGGTTTTTTTTTTTAAAAACAGCGTATGTCACTTCAAAATTTTTGACGAAACAGCCGATCTCTCACATTGAGGAGTAATTGTACATTTCTCAAAAAAATTAATATGAATCATTCTAGATATTAGATTTTTGACAGTTTTGAATCAAAATTAGTGCTAGTATGAAAGTGCCGGGACCTCCATATGATGATTTGAGGTTAAATTATAAGATGAAAATGAGTTTTATCATAATAAAAACCATTGTAAGGGCAGAAAGCACCTGTGAAAATGATTCATTTTGATGGGTTCCTTCCTAACCCATGGTCCACATTTCAAAGTGAGGGCACTTCACTGCAAAATTCGTAACAAAACCACATATCTCACTTTTACGAGGCTTCAAATGTGCCTCTCAGCGTAATTTCATGGTGCCAGAGGGCCACTTTTAAAGCCCCACCCCGCGGCCGCATGGACTCAAATTTGTCTGTAAAAGTAAAACATGGCATAAATATGTCTATACTCAAGGATAATGCACGAAGAGATTGTTAGATAACGGATTAAACACTTTTGCAAGACTTTAAAGTGACCCTCCCATCCGCTTTCAAATTATTTTTTTTATCCCTCTTTCGAGGGCGTAGGGGCCAGAGAAACAGGTTGCGTGACCAAATGTCACCCAATTTGGTACTAAATGGGTCAGAGCTGTTGGAAAAATACAATTTCAGTCGTTAGTATCGACATAATTTTTCCCATTCATGTTTGTGAAAATCGCTCAAAAGTCCATCTTTAAGGTCAAAAATTTCAATTTCCTCAGTTTTCCTCAGTCTGTCACCCCTGAATCCTGAAAATACCCACTTTGGACTATAACATTCCGCCTTAAACCGCTTGAGCGCAGTTGAGCGCAAAAAGAAATCGGACTCTGAATTTCGAAAAAAACGTTTACTTTTACATCACTTTTCAACCTCCTGTGAAAATCACTAAAAAAGGAAATTTCGAAAATACTGTGGTTAGTTGTGTAGAATATACCCCTAAGAATGTGTTGCATATCGCCGAAGTTCCCTTTTATGGCCGCACAGTTGAAGTAAACTGATCGACGAGTAGCGCGCCAAAACATATCAAAATAATCGCTGAGAATTAGGTAACTTCGTGGTCTCTTCGCGGGAAATTGAGCCACTCGAAAAATGGTACATACATGTCTACCAGGGTAAAAAACAGTGTAGATTTCGAATATCACATTGGTTTTCCGATAAAAAAAAAATTTAAAATTGAGGTTTTGGCCAGGTTTTTCGGTCAAATACCACAGTGTGCGGCGTGCTGCCAGCGCGAAACGCGCACTGACGCCTACAAACCTAACAGGAATACTTCACGCATTGCGCAATGCGAGAAGTATCCCTTTTAGGTTTGTAGGCGCCAATGTGTATTCCACGCTGGCAGCACGCCGCACGCCACGCCGCGCCGCAGCATGCCATAAACTTGCCCACATTTACTAAGCCATGGTGTTAAAGTCTCGGCAATTTGACATCAAATTTGAAATCAGCGACTCTAAGAACATCAGTAACGATACTTTTGTGATCTTTCAGTCAATAACCGACTTATTTCTTCTTATTTTTGAGTTCTGGACCATTGTGCGCCGCGGACAGCGGCTCGTGAAATTCTCCCCTGTGCTCAATCGAACTGCGCGAGAACTGTTGAATTTTGGTCTATTAGTAGGGTATATAAGGTAAGTGAATCGAAGGTATGATTCTTTGCTACCGACTATGCAAAAGCGACGAAACTATCCGTTCCGTTCGTTTCATTCTTGGCGTGAAGTTTGAAATAAATTCAGATTGTTTTATTCGATTCTTATTGATCCAATCGCTCCCGGCAAGAGAGAGATTGGACTAATGAGAGTCGGGTATGAAATAATCTTTTCATTTTTTTTTGTTCGTTCTCTTGTCGAAGCGGGTCAAAGAGAGCGCGAAGTGCCCTTTGAATGCTGGGCCGCATAGCGGCCAGGGCGCATAACTGCCTGGTCCTTTTTTAATGTGAAGATTCAGTTCTGAAGGAGGGATGATACAGTGGACTCTCGATAATTCGAACCTCGATAGTTCGAAAACCTCGTTTATTCGAAGGAAAGTCCGTTTCCCTTGAAAATCTCTCGATAATTCGAAGAAAATCAATTTATTTTTCTCCCCTCGATATTTCGAAATTTTTAAGCTGGCGCGCGCGGCCCTCTATAATTCGAAATTGCAATGAAAATTCTCTCTGTAATTCGAAGTGTGGGAAGTAAATATGGTCCTCCCTCTATAATTCAAAATATGACGGTACATTCCCTCCTCGATTCGAAGTCAACTGTTTATGTACCTGGGTGTCTGAAAGAGCTGATAGGATTGTCAAAATGTAAACATGTAATTAATAATTTTAAAATTAAATATAAATAATTAATAGTTAATAATAACTTAGTGTATCACGCCGCATTTGAAGGCGTTTTCAAAACAGTTAAGTTTCGATATTCGGATTATCGTTTCGCATAGTTCATATTCTTTTGTTATATTCCGTACCACTCGTTTATTTTTAATCCTCGTAGAAAAACCACCGATTTGCTAAATACAATTCTAGCTGGAGCGCACTTCAGCTATGCATTCACCACTGCAAAAATTTCAGAGGAAATCGACAAGCCCAGCGTGCATGGATGCTATCTCCATTTAAATATTCCGTCACATTTTACGGCGCAATGATACAACTATTTGAACTCTCCGGAATGCGTGAGGTATCACGCCGCATTTGAAGGCGTTTTCAAAACAGCCAAGTTCCAATATCCGAATAATCGTTTTGCATAGTTCATATTATTTTGTTTTCATCACTAACCACTTTTTTATTTATAATGTGTATGTATGAGCCGCTTTTACGGCGCGCTAGGGCGCTCTGCGACGCCTACTCTCCACAGGAATCTGTCATGGTAGAGATCCTCCGGAAGCTGGCATCTCTCCATCTCTTCACGGATGCCCTCTACCCACCGCTCGGCTGGACGCTCTCTCCGTGGCCTACCTGGGGGGACCCACTTTAACACCTTCTTCCGCAACCTGGTATCAGCCATTCTCTGCACATGCCCATACCATACCAATTGCTTGGTCATGATATCGTGCACAATCGTCCCCTCAACGCCCATTATCTCTTGGACACGTTCATTCCTGACATGTTCTCTCCTCGAGATTCCAGCCGATCTTCGCCAGAAATCCATCTCGGTCGCCTTGAGCATTTCTTGGGTCCGCTTCTTCAACTACCACACTTCACTGCCATAGGTGATAATAGGCTTGACAACCGAGTTAAAAATCCTCTTTTTGTTGTCTTTGGAAATCCTTTGGTCCCAAAGGATCCCATCAAGCATGGCGATGGCTGTCCTTCCTTGAAGATTACGGTCCCGAATGGCCTGATCCAACTTCCCATCTGAAGTCAGCTTTTATTTATAATCCTCCTATAAAAATTACCCATTTGCTGTATACAATTCTAGCTGGAGCGCACTTCAGCTATGCATTCACCACTGCAAAAATGTCAAAGGAAATCGACAAGCACAGCGTGCATGGGGGCTATTTCCATTTAAATCTTCCGTCACATTCTTACGGCGCAATGATACAACTATTTGAACTCTCCGGAATGCGTGAGGTATCACGACGCATTTGAAGGCGTTTTCAAAACAGTTAAGTTTCGATACTCGGATTATCGTTTCGCATAGTTCATATTCTTTTGTTATATTCCGTACCACTCGTTTATTTTTAATCCTCGTAGAAAAACCACCCATTTGCTAAATACAATTCTAGCTGGAGCGCACTTAAGCGCATTCATGACTGCAAAAATGTTAACGGAAATCGAAAAGGCCAGCGTGCATGAAGGCTATTTCAATTGTAATCTTCCGTCGCATTTCTAAGGCGCAATGATACGACTATTTGAACTCTCCGGAATGCGTGAGGTATTACGCCGCGTTTGAAGGCGTTTTCAAAACAGCTTCGTTCCGATACCCGGATTATCGTTTTGCATAGTTCATATTCTTTTGTTATATTCCGTACCACTCGGTTATTTTTAATCCTCGTAGAAAAACCACCCATTTGCTAAATACAATTCTAGCTGGAGCGCACTTCAGCTATGCATTCACCACTGCAAAAATGTCAAAGGAAATCGACACGCCCAGAGTGCACAAAGGCAGGCCCGTCACAAGGGGGGGATACTGGGTCCCTGGTACCGGGCCCGGGCCCGGAGGGGCCCGCGTTACCCGTGAAAAACCACTACGAATTCACATGCAACCCTTGTTTCGTAAAAAAAAGTGAAAAGTTTACCCTAAAAATTTCGCAAAAGGTGAATAGATTTTCAGAAACACGCTGGGGCACTGTAGAATTCCTCTTAAATTTTCCAAGAAGTATACTTCTTGGAAAATTTCTATCTATTTTCAAGATTTTCAGTACAGAGGGATATTCTTAGTAACTGCGCTTCATTTTCTTCCGTCGTCAGATGCTAAGAGTCTCCAGTCTGGGTATCCTCGACTTCAATGGTTCATGGCTCAACTCCCTTGCCATAGACAAACGAAGGGGTAGTCCAGGGGGGCCTGGCTCTCTTAGAACTGAAAATAGTATCATATGCCTCCCCCCCCCCCAAAAAAAAAAAATTAATAAAAATTTTCCAGATGTTTTAAGTGCAACAATTTGCAAGTATTTTGTGTTGAAAGTAGGAAAAAAAAACATAATTATTCCGCAAAAATTGATGGAAAAATTCTCTATGGAAGCTTCAAAATGCGTCCGATTAGTCGTATAAATTTTAAAATTTCTAGGGGGATGCCCCTCGGACCCCCCCCCCCCCTCCGTGCTTGGGGCTTGGACCTTAAAACTGGTACCAGGGCCCGAGATGGGATGTGGCGGGCCTGCTATGGGGTAGATCATGAAAAACATAACGCTTTGGAGGGAAAGGAGGGTTTCAAGGGGTTCAAGGTTGCAAAACGTATAACGCCGATATCGGTATTGCTTCAATTTTTCGAAAACTGAAGATTCTTCCCAAAATCATCGAAGAACGAAAGTTTGTGGGAGGGGAGGGTGGGTGTTGAACAGAGCGTTACACAATTTAATTAATATGAGGAATGCAGACTTTTTAAAAACGTACCTATTCTTTGGAAGTTAACTGATTAGCATAAGAATGAATTGTTTTAGGTATCAACAGCCTGGTCAACAATGTTACGAGGCGAGGTAGCAAAAGTTCTGTGTAGCAGGTTCGATTTGAAAATGCCTACGGAAATAAACTACTACTGCAGTCTACTGTCCGAGAATTTAAAATTCCCGCGCTTAATACAGATGCCTCACTGCCCTACTAGTTTAGAGCCGAGAAGTTGGCAATCATATTTTTCTTATCAGCGAAGTGCGAACAGCTGATCATTGTTTTGATTTATTTTGTTGTGTGTGTTCGATTGTGTTATTGTGTTTCGTTGGCCTAGCATGTCATGTCTTTTTTTCTGATTTTCGAGTGTTAGTTTCTTTTTCGGTGTTACTTTTATTAGTGCTCTAATATCCTTCAGCTTGCGGTGCTAGTTTGCCTAGCTCGAAGACGTCCTTAGTTATTTATTTCAGCGTGATCCGACTTGGCATTACACTCAACTACTTCTGCTGCCATGGCCTCCGACAAAAGTGAATTCAATTTGGAACAACTTGCATTAGACTATTCAAAATATCTAAAAATCGAAACCAGCAAAGATGTAAGTAGCGCCTCTATCAGGGATTTTTTTTCTCTAACTTGTCAGTTAACAAAAGTTACCATGTCACTCGGGCGTATCGCTAAAGAATCCGAAAGCACTCCTTCGAGTGTTAAAAGATGTATGTGTAGAATATGGGCAGTTTTGAGTTCCTAAAGTTAGTAGACTCATAACTTGAACCAATAATATATATTCTTAAACTGATTCTTCAAGCTCTCCGATGTGGTCGTACTGGCGTGCGATACATCGCATCAATTAGGTTAAAAATCTTGGCAGATTTTTAACTTTTAGCCGGAAATAGGATGAATGCCCCTGCGCATGAGCCTAAAGAATCATCCTATACCAAAAAATTGGCATAATGTGGGGAAATGAAAGCAGAATCGTATTTGGAAGAAACCTCCCATTCAATATAAAAATCTACATCCGTTTTGAACGCAAGGCATTTTCCAGACAGGATTCGGCTTTCATTCCCCTACATTTTGCCAATTTTGTGGTTTAGAATGACCCTTCAGGCTCATACGCAGGAGTCCTCTTTTTGGCTACAAATTCAAATTTTACCCAGATTTTCAATCTCATTGATGCTATATATCGCAAGCCAGTTCAACATCACCACTTAAGTTTGAAGAATCACCTTAACCATCATATGCTTGAGACAAGTAGCTGCTCTTTTTAAGATCCTTTTACTAAATGGTGCACAAACAAAACCATAGTTAGGTAGTTCAATAAATCAAATGAAGTACCATGAGAGAACAAAGAACCTTAATAAAATAGTGCTGCATGAAAATTATGCAAAATGAACCCTGTTAGGGTGTGGAATAGTAATCTCATCCCCTTCCTCACCTTAAAACGCATTTTGCCTGGTTCTGTAATATTTTCCAGATTCAGTGGTTCTTCATGAAACTGTGTCCAGGTGTTGAATGACTCTCTGGTGGAGAGACAAGAAATGAAATAGTCGGCTGCCAAGAGTCCTGCCTACCTACATTAACAATTTTCTCTATTTTTCAGGTCAAATCCATTGAAGAAAACATAGATGACATGCTAACTCGATTGGAAGAATTCAGTGGAATAATGAATATGGTAAATATAAATATTTATATTTCTGACAATTATCACTGGTTTTATTTGGTAAGGATGGACACGAAGCTTTCAATCCTTCAGAGAGCCCTTTGGCTTTCGAAGATCTGAAATGTCTTACCCAGTGAAGAAGGGTCAAATGATGAAGGGCCGCCAAGGAGCTACATATCATTAGCCGATGATTCAGCATAATGTAGGGCTCTGTAATAGATCCAATTAGTCCTAGAGCCTTGCCATATAAGTTAACGCAATTTCAGACTGCGACAGAAGATCTACTATCTTGATTCTTCCATTTACTTTTCATGTAAAAGTGAAGTCAGACAATCTTTTGTGGCCATCTTCTATTCCATCAAAGTCTAATCTTGGCTAGCAGACAAATACATAGGTAAATCAGGATCTCTACAAGTCTGGGAAACTAGGGATTGTCATAGTATTACACCAGGTCAGAGAATTCATGGAAAGGTAAGGAGTATTTAAGAAAAAGACCGGCAATTTGGAACTTGAAGTCGGAATTAATGTAAGTGCCGTCCATTTAATCAAACTGATTGTGAGTCTCACAATCAGTTTGGATCAGGTTTCAATGCTCTAACTCTGAGTTACCCCCTAAATAGTTAATAAAGGAATAACTTTTGATGAGTAATTGAAATTTTAAGTAATTACATAATTAACAGTTTCACCTGCATGAAGAAATAGATGCAAGCGCTTCACCTATTTGGAGTGAAATTAATGCCAAAAATTTTTCATTTTCAGTTATACAAACGCAAATTGTAACTGTGAATAGTCAGGGAAAACCTGGAAAAGTCAGGAAATTTTCTCTGCCGAGTTTGTGATTACCCTATAATTTCAGTAATCAGCCTGCTGAAGAGCTGAGCTGCCATGCTAAGGAAAATCGCCATATGAACATTCGAGAGTTACCAAATTTCCTCTGATGAAATTTTTATTTTGGAGGAGGGTTGTTAATTTTCAGATTGTGTAAATCTGATTGCGAATAAAATTCTCTGAAAATTTGAAGAAAAATAATCGCAGATTTTCCTGAAGATTCATATTCTATCCAAGGAAATTTTGCAACGTCTCAAGGCGCACATGGGGTTCTTCCTTAGCACGACAACAAGTTATTCTATAATTTATATCTTATCCTTTGAAAGTAATACACATTGAACTTTCTGAACTTACACCAATGTTACTTTTTTTCAGATGTCTGTCGAAGTTCAGAAATGTGCTGATACATGCATACCAGACTTGCACCGGATTAGAATTCAACTCATGGAATTTTTTCGTCAAATTCATATGTTGGAGGCTCTGGTCGGCCGTGTCCATCAGGATTTGAATGTTGTCGAATCTCAAGTTATGGAAGCAGAATTAGATATTGGAGTATCGGATGGTCTTTTCAAAAATATTTTGAAACCATTCTTCTCGGTAAGTCTTCTGTTCTAAAAGTAGAAAAATCATCAGTGTTTTCATTTCAATTCATATTTCTGAACAGTTGTATGGGAATGTAAGGGAAGAATTAGATAGACGGCTTAATAAAATCCCCATTATTAGTTCTTAGTAAAGTCTTTTAAGGAGAACAAGGAATTGATTTATTGCTTCATTACGTTGGAAACTAGGATATTTGGACCAAATTTCATAGACACGCAGCTAAGTAATCCCTTTTTTAAGTCTGGAGGAAGAAAAGATAGGAGTAGTTTCGAATTTAATTGGTCGGAAATTTTCTCTTAATAAAATGTTAAGTTGAGAAAAAACATTCTGAACATGAAAACAGTTGTTAAACTTTGTCCTCAACATCGATTCCTAGGGAGGAAGTAAATTTCAAACCTCCATTTTTCAGTTCAAATGCGGTGCGTTGCTGTTGACCTCCATCCATTTGCTATTTTTTTGTGCCTCTCTTTTATTCTGTTTGATGGATTCCCTATTCTTTCTGTCTTGTTGTTGTCCATCTATAATCTTGCATTCATGTGCGTATAGTTATAGAAACACTTGCAAATCGGCATCGCTGTTCGGGCTCCATTCAAAAATATGCCCAACAATTGATATTTAGGATGGGTTTATATGGCAAAAAACCCTATCGCTAACTTGCGAGGATTGCCACTTTGTATGATGTGTTAGATTTTTAATCCTCAACACTTACCGTCAGTCATTTCAGATTGAACATTTTACAAATGCATATTTTATCAAGTCGTTAATTTTTTTTTTCAGAGTAAATCCACGGATCGGAGTAGAAATGAGCCAACCAGTTCAACAACAAAAAAGTCACAGATAGTATACATACCTCCTGCCATATTCAAAACTTCTGACTTTTTTCCCCCTCAAGAAGAGCAGCCAAAATCGTAGAGATCAAGATTTTGAAGCTAATTCATTTGGGAACCTCAATCAAAGAAATGTGTCATCATTTTGTAATTGTAAGCTTGCTCAATACCTTTGAACTTACTTGCCTCAGCATGTTTGATGTGTTTCAATCAAGAAGATAATATTTTCTTAAATAGTGGTAAGTAAAGACTATCTTCCAATAGGAGCTTTACTTTTTTAATTTTCAGAATTCAAAGGACTGTATCCAAAATGTGCCCGCAGACAGCCTTTATGGCCTAACTATTTCCAGGTTATTATGGTGTTTTTTAACGTTTTTCATAATGATTGTTATTTGCTCTTGAGCGATAATTTTGTATGTTTGTAGCAGTATCATGGTGAAAGATAGTATCAGGTGAAAATTTTCTACTGCTTCAGTTCTAGTCAAAATGGAGTTTCAATGAAGCACAACAAACGAATTTATTAAGTAACAACTGGAAGATAATTTCAGTAAGTTAGGAACGAAAGACAGTATTTTTAAGTTTAGTGAGAGCCTAAAATTGTTGTCCTTGTGTAAGTTTTGCCTTCCAGATTTCTGTTTTGTTCTTGAAGAATATGTCAGTGATTGTGCTCTGCACCACGATTTTTGTTTTCCTTGAATGGCTTTTTGACTAAACTGAATTAGGAACAAATATCTGTTGTGATGAAGCGTTTGATGGCTCTTACTTTATAACCTACCATCAAGTAGTTGATGATTAATTGTAAGTCTTTTTACTTAATCATCTTATGATCTCTAGGAAAAATTGTATATGTTAAGAAAAATTACAATTATAGTGGCAGCAGGCTGATTGTTGAAATTGATGGACAAAGCGATAGACAAAGAAGACATAGGGAGAATGGAGCAATCCTATCGGTTGAAATGGATGGCTACCTGAAACTAAGGGAAAAAATGATGGACATTTAGTTGCATAATTGCATTTAGTTACTCTATCATCCATCTTCTTTGTCTATTGTAACTACCCGCCTCCACTAATAGGACCCTGCTATATCCCTTTCGTAATCTTTGTCTGTAGTTATGTCCATAAATTTGAACAATCAGCCCGCATATTCAATGACTTTCCTAGATCCGTCGGTCAGTTTAATGAGACATTTTTGTAATTTGAGTGAGTAGCAAGAATGAAGGACAGTTCATTAGAAATTTTACTTGCTGGAAGCATTAGTTATGGGAGAAAATAAACTAGGTGCAATTAAAACCAAAGACAGAAACTGGAAACTTTTGTTTGAAGTCCTAACGAATGGAAAGTTCGAGGATTGTTCTGGAAGCTTTGACCAGTGCAACTGACCCGTTTCGGAATCTTCATCCGGATCCCTCCTTCATGACTCATCTACACACATTTTATTTTCATGGTGTCCAGTACGTTCAATTATAATTAAAGTCCCTGATCATGGACGATTTGCAAGGAGCAAATTCTGTCATTCTTCTATCAGTTTTGGAATCAAAACATGAAAAATTCTGACTGCGAAAGTGATTTAAAAAAATTCTTCGGCCAACTATTTGTTTACAGATTACCTGATGTTTTCCCAGGTTCTTTCTGATGCCCAAAAAATTCTTTGATAGATTCTAATTTTCCAGGTTGCTATACACCCTGATTTTTACTCTTCGATCCTCAGAATTCTTGAGAAAATCATTTAAATGTAGGAACTGTTGCCAATTCTCTAATTATATGATCGTTAAAATCTGTTAATATATATTTCATGTGCCTGTATAAATGTATTTGCATGACTTTTCGACTTTACTACTTTGTAGAAATACATAAGCTTGTCTTTAACAAATCTTTCTTAGAAGCAGTTATCTAAGAATTTTCAGCGGTTTAGCTGAAAAATAGTGAATAGTTATATTGTGAATTCGTGTTAAAGGGGATGCATTTGATTAAAAACATTTCATATATTTTTACCAACGGTGCATTATTTTTTCCAATTTTCTGTCGCTGAGAGACTCAAAATTTTAAATAAAAATGCCTCTCTCTTTCAACAAATAAAAAGGTTTTTTTTTTTTTAAAGGTTATGTCACATATTGCAATGGAGATCCAAAGTTTCGCCTTTGGCAATTGAAATGTCAAATCAAATTACATGATACGAATCTTTGAATTCCAAGGAAAAAACTTCAGAATCGTTTCTTGAAATGTTTTCCAACAGAGAAAAAATTTACTTGATAAGCAGTCAAATGAATGAACTAAACTAAGTTGTGGGGGAAAGAACTTTATTTTCAATCAAAATATATTTTTTCATTATATCTTATTTACATGCTGGTTATCTTATATACAAACGCTGATTTAAATGCGTGCTGAAATGCTTAGTTCCAAATGGAAAATGGCAGAATTTGAAATAAAAATTGTTGTTTTGATATAGATACAGAGGCTGAAACATTTGAAAGACAGATGACGGATTTTCAAAGTGCTGGAATAATAAGTATGTACCTTAAAAATTGTAGGGAATTACTAGAGACATTATTGTTGGGCTGTAGGATACAAAAACTCTCTTCTTACATGCGGACAGTTTGTGACACATTTGGACACTCATGAAATACAGAAAAAGAGAGACGTCCAACACGGGTGACGTTTAATTTTATCATTCTATTACATACTACACAATCCCTAAAGGCACTTTTCAATGAAAAAATTGCAATTGTGAGATTAGGTTGCGATTTTTTTACGACTTTTTGGTGATAATATTGCTAGGATCATCAACATCGAAGCGGTCATTCTTGATTTTATCGTAATTTTATCTCTATGAAATCGCGTTTGAAAAAATCAAAATTTTACCTCAAATTATCACAATTTTTCGTTCAATACTATTGCGATAAATCACTGTTGATAAAATTGCAATTTAATTTCAAATTTAGGCGATGAAATTGCAATTCATCACAATTTTTTATCCAGCAATGTTGCAATAAATTGACGTCGATAAAATCACTTTACATTCTTTAATCAAATCGCAACTTATTGTGATTACAGTGCACGGGAGACTGTCAAAAAAATGTATCATTTGTTAATTTTTGCTCAGAATAGAAAGTGGAACTACGCATTTCAGTATGATAGGTACTTTTCCCATTTAGATCTTTGTTATAAAAATTCAAACTTTGGACAATTTTTCAAGGAGACTATGTTCTAAAATAATATACGTACAATATTTTACAATTTCCTACTTATATAATACAGAACTCACTTCGGAATTCTCAAGACGGCCGAGAGTGATATTTCCCCCATTTTTTTTTAAAAATAAGGAGTGGCTCAGCAAGAGAAACTTACTGTGGCACATTTTGTAAGACAAACTTTTCATAGAACCAAAGAAATGTTAACTGTGATTTAATAACACGCAAGATTTCCCGGAATAATTTAATTTCTCTCAAACCTGTATCAGTATACTTGTTCAGTATTTCAAGCGCATGGATCATTGTAACTAAATACAGGATGTATTTAAATAAAAAGAACTATGTATCTACATCATGGATTGAGCTCATGGATTGAGATTCATGAGAATCCATGCATGACAAAGTCCATGGCATAATTGAGATAATTCCCTCCGATTTTAAAACAGTCCATTAAATGAATCTTCTACCATCTAAAGCACATTGAGTAAAAAATTAATAAACTGCAATGAGAAATGGAATGTTGAAACTTTGACAAGGGGATCTTATCTCGTGGAAAGTTTGCCTTACAAAATTTTGACTTGGTTATCTTCCAGATAGCTGTTTCAACAATTCTGAACAGAGCGGCGTGCACAATATTATAGGCTGCAGTAGATACGGCCGCCTTTTTGTCCTTAATCAGGTTTTTCAAACAATGTTCATCATTATTAGTCTACACTTTAATTTGTAGAGGAGAAGATTTCGGACGCCACTGTAGGAATCATGATTAGAGATGGTGTTTTTCGTCAATATCTTTAAATACATAAATTTTTGCGCACAAAAAAAATCAGATATATCGGACTAATATTTGGAGATTGATAAACATTTTTCTTCTTCAAATTAATGTCCTGACATGGAAGGAGATAACATTGATCGTCATTCGTCTTCATTTTAATTTTGATATTTAAGGAAATTGATCAAATGAAAAATTGTTTCTATGATCGATTTATCCTTCTCAATTCTTCCGGAACAAATCTAATCAAATTTCTAAAATCGATCCGTTCTCGAAAATTGCCATCCCTAATAATGATGTGACTTATTTCTATTAGTTAGAATCCTATCCATGACTGTGACAAGTCACTTGTACATGATTTTCTTTTATATCTAAATTTTAAAAAAAAAAAAAACAAAAGAAAAAAAAAACAGGAAGGAATAAGTTCCTTAATAAAGTACAAAACAAATTGTTGATGGGCTCTTACTTTGACTTACGGAATTTAAGTATGTATACTTGATCATGTTGTCCAGAGAATTCTCAGGATAGATTAAAGTCTTAAATATGATGAATGACTGCAGCAAACTCAGACAGCTTCACGCCAAAAAGAACAAACTTTTTTGACTCATCTTAGAAAAGGCTTATCTACCAGTGATTTCCCTGTGCAGATAAGTAATTATAGGAATGAGCCAAAGAAGTTTGTTTCCATTTGCATGATTTAATCTAATTATTTCACTACTATTTGCAGATTTTGTTTTAAATATAAATAATTATCAAATAATGGCCAACAATAACTAACATTTTGAGTAAATTTCTAATCCTACAATATGGCAGTGGTCATATCAAAAGGAATTTGCAGCGTTCAGGAATTTAAAGAGACCAAGTCTTACTTCAAGATACAAACACCTGATTAAGGTACTGAGAAAATAATTGTCAGAGTGTGCACACTTTCTGGCGATTTTGGTGCAAGGTCTAACAGCTAATTTTTTTGAATAATCGTGGAATTTTGAAAAAAAACAACAAAATGGCACTGAGTGGCAACCTTTCAGCTTCCGAAAATAGAATGGCCTAAAATGATATGATATTGATGATTTTTGAGCAGTCATAAAGATCTAATGAATTGAAAATGAATGATGGAATAAAATGAATTATTAGATGTAGTTACTATATCTATGAAAAAAAAAGAGAAGACACATTATGTAAGTCTCCCACTGGAGAGACACAGTTCCATGTTTTTCGGTATAACTTTTAGAAAATACAAAATTTTGTTTTTAGGAAACTCAAAAACACATCGAGCCCTCAATTTCTCTTCTTTATCAATTGTCTTCTCTTTTAAAGATGCAAACAAGAAAATTTACCTTAACAGGTATTCATCATCAGTGGAGTTGACAAAAAATTAAAAAAAAAAAAAAAAAAAAAATAAAATAATAAAGATAGAAAAATTTCATCCCTCTCCTTATTTGCATCCACAAAAATCATTACAAAAGCTTGATTCAAAAAGAACTTAAAATTAAACAATAATGAAAAATGGAAGACACCAGGAATAAAATCCTGAGGGAGACTTCATTCAAAAACTTTAAAATATTTTTAGAGAAAATACAGTAAAATTGCAGCAGATTTGATTAGGATTCTAATCTGTGAGGCATTACTGACGGGATCTATGATAAACAGGTACAGATTTTCTAACAATCGGAGATGAAAGTAAAGTGATGGTTAGAGGAACTGAACTAAGCTTTTGTTAGCTCTTTTTTGAGTTGAACGAAATTAAGTTTTAGAGCATTTTAAATTTTTAATTTCTTGATTGGGGGTACAGGAAAGCACCATGGGAGTAATCCTAAGATTATTGCCATTTTAAATTTAGTATTCATAAGAGGGAAGTAGATTTCTGCTTCATTATGTGAAGGCACTTAAATTAATCATAGGAAGTACAGCAAAAACTAAATAAATTCACCGCAATGAATTCTTGGACGGGCACCAAAAACAGGTTGGAAGAGCTATTATTAACTTGTCTCCTGCTTCTAAACGTAATATGTACCTACAATTTTCCCTAATCTTTTCCCTTCTTTTTTCTAACCTAGATAATTTATTGCACTTAAAGGAAAAGTTTCAGGAATATTACATATTCTTTTGCTGCGGAGGATAACCTTGGTAAATAATAAAACTAAAAACAACTTCAAGGTTTCAACTGTCACTGAATGTTCATTCAGCTTGGATGCTCTGATCATTTATGCACCAGTTTTTCTTTCGATAGTTTGTTTATCTTAACATTTTTGGTATTGATTCTTGATGGCACAGATAGTGCATCGCTTTTGCAAATCATGGTGAGTTTCCGGCCACCTTTGGTTTGATCATCATCGTTGACTTCTTAAGCGTGTAGTCCCATCCTCTCCATCTGAACCAAACAATACCTGGAAAAAGTACAAGTACAAAATGTTAAGAGTAAAAATCAATTGAAGAAGAAGGGAAGGAGATGAGGATAATCGTATCAGTAGAAAAGAGAATCCTTTGTAGCTTTGACTGATAGATTTGGACTCAAGAGGAATGTGCAAATTGCTTAAATGAAGAAGTTAGGGAACTCTTTTTCTCCTATTTTAAGTAAAATCTACATCGACTTTAGGTTGAATAAAAAGTTCTGAAAAAAAAATTGGCCTCCAAATTTTGTTGATTTAAGACCACTCATATTGATGATTAACACCAATTTAAAAAAAAATTCAATATAGGTAATAATCAAAACATCTCTGTAACATTAAAACAACATTGAACCAAACATTACAAACACACAATATGTGTTAACATCATCAAACCAAAGTGATCACGACACTTATAAACTAGTAAGGAGGCAGTTTTACATTAAAAAGAGCAAAAAGGGTCTCCCAGGTCAGATATTATTACGGTTTTTTGAGAGTTTTCTCTGTTAAAGTTAAAAATTGTTTAATCTTTATTTAAACAGATGTGTTTTCAAATCTATTCGAATAGTTCAGACAAATCCTACAATATCCGATGGTTGCTGAGAATCTTTGCTGAATTTTGCGCATCACACCCAAAAT
Organism: Bemisia tabaci; assembly: GCF_918797505.1. Taxonomy (NCBI): domain Eukaryota; kingdom Metazoa; phylum Arthropoda; class Insecta; order Hemiptera; family Aleyrodidae; genus Bemisia; species Bemisia tabaci. The sequence continues at coordinate 32,498,985 of NC_092802.1, forward strand.
TCAAGCATCGGGCCAATGACTTCCACATTCAAGCCACATTCAGCAAGTGATTGCAGCATCAGGAAAGCTCCTATCTGCATGCGGAAACTAATGGCATATATGAACTTTCAAAAATGAGGAGCCAGGAACAGTGGTTCCTTATTGCAGAATGTAGGTATTCCAAATAATCCAAGATTTCTGAGTAAAAAACCTTTGTCCTATAAGTAATTGGTGACTTCATGTCAGCACTCACCTTGCCTAGCAGTCAAATCTTGAGGGTCATTCAGATAGAGTCCATTTAGCCCTCGTCCACACGACTTCCACCACCATCCTCCTTTCAGCATTGAGGCGCAGTTCAAACTAGACCGGTCATTGTCTCTGTAAAGTTAAAAACCTTCAGTCACAAAAAGTTCATACAATAGCCAACACAAGTGCTGTACTAGCAATATCAATTGTGAATCTAGATTATGACTGTCTTGTAAAAGCCCTTCCATTCCCTCTTAAGTAGCATCAGGGCGATGATAATATTGAAATAACTTTTCAATTGAATTGCAATTTTTTTCACCATAAAATTGCACTAGGTGCTTTTATATTGATTGTCAAAAATTGCCTACTTTAGATAATCAATACAATTAGTGAGAAATGTAGGCAATTTGAAGTGCAAGAAATAGCGACCTGTTTTAATTTTAATGCGATGGAGTTCAATAAGAGGAGCCCCTTCAATTAGTAGATAGGCAACATACATAACCCTCCAATAGAATATCACAAATTGTTTGACCCTGCAATTGCAATTTGTTGCAAGCTTTGCTGCTGGGGCTACATCCATAAATATTGTTCTCAGATTAATACATAAATGATTAAATGTTTCAAGGATGAACCCAAACCCCCAAAAGATAAAACCCCAAACAAGATTCCTGGTTGCAAGGAAAAGAAGAAAATACTGAACAAAGAGAAGGGGAAATCCTGAGAGAGAAAAAACATTTGCTACCATTCAGAGCCACTTCAGCCAATTCTTACTATACTAAGGAAAATTACTTCAGGCTCAGAATCGAAACTTAAAACTGAACGTGAAATCCCCCCTCCCTTCTCAGGTAGTATAATGCCTATACATAAAAAGAACATTTTTTTCGAATTCTTTTTTTTTTTAAATAGATAAATGATGAAAACCATGCAGCAAAACCAATTGAGAGACTTGGCCACGCTCAACAGAAAATTAGACGAAAAACGGGAAGGGAGAGCATCAGAAAAAAAAAACTTAAAAAAATTCACCCATTGTATTACGTCAAATTAAAAAAAAAAAAAAAAAAAAAAAAAAAAAAAAAAAAAATCTATGATCTTAAAATTGGATACAGATCACTTAAATGAAAATCCGAGCCAAAAAAACCGATTAAGGGCGAGTGACCATATTAAACGAAAATGTACCTGTTATACGTGGAGAAGGGGCTGTTATTGCTGCCGTACCAAGGATCATTCAGAGAGTCGCCAGCGTTACCTTCGTAGCCGTCGATTTCAAGTTTGTAGTAATCGTTTTCTGAGTAGATCTTGAAATGCGAGTATTGAGCATACCTGAGGACGAGAAAATTGATTAAAACATTGAAAAATGAAGAGATTTATCTCTCTCTGCAGACTCTTTTTTAGGGTTTCTAGAGGTAATTCGTTTGCAAAATTCGTAACTCAATCAGATCTAATGTTTGTCCAAAAACAAATTTTAAAAGAAGAAACCAGGACTTTTGCTAAACTTCGGACGAAATATTAAAATTAAGAATTACGAAACAATACATGAAGATGAATCAAGAGCAAAATACACACGTGCATAATGCGCGTATTGAGCATACCTGAGGACGAGAAAATTGATTCAAAACATTGAAAAATGAAGAGATTTATCTCTCTCTGACTCTTTTTTAGGGTTTCTAGAGGTAATCCGTTTTCAAAATTCCTAACTCAATAGATCTGATTTTTTCACAAAAAAAAATTTTAAAAGAAGAAACCAGGACTTTTGCTAAACTTCGGACGAAATATTAAAATTAAGAATCACGAAAAATACATGAAGATGAATCAAAGCAAAATACACACGTGCATTGGGTTTACGTGCTGCACGTTCTTTGTAATTTTATTCTTTTTGGCAGTGAAACTTCCGAACCACGTACTTATCTCGATTTGCGACGTTGCAGACTTCCTGTCATTCTTCATTTTTAAATGAAGAACAACTCAACGTCAATGGGCCTGTTGCATGCAAGAGATACAGCCGCGCGAATAGACTTTTTAGAGGTTAAATGACACGAAAATTACGATGGTCACATTAAAAAAGTCTGAAATACACTCCTTACTGCGCAATTTGCGTTGTTAGGAACGCGCTTTTTCAAATTTCCCGCGTCTGGGGGCAGTTTTCTAATCACCGGAAACGAGCAAACGGCGGGCTCGGTGATTTCCGGAAGATGTCGAGTCGTTGTTGTTGTTGTTATTTTTTCCTTCAGTTTGTTTACAAACCCAACGTGATCTCTTATAGTGGTCCATATACGCTTTATGCAGTAACCAAATCGATCAACTTTTAAATATCCAACGCAATCCTTCTACATTTCATTTCACGATATCACGAGCTCCGATTTTTAGGTTATGTTGTCAGTTTTAGTTGACCGGAAATAGCCGCGAGTTGCCGTTAATTGTTTCCGTTAGAAAACTGCCCCCAGACGCGGGAAATTTGAAAAAGCGCGTTCCTGACAACGCAAATTGCGCAGTAAGGAGTGTATTTCAGACTTTTTTAATGTGAGCATCGTAATTTTCGTGTCATTTAACCACTAAAAGTCTATTCGCATGGCTGTATCTCTTGCATGCAACAGGCCCATTCTCAAAATTTTCGTAATTTATTTTCTTCTCCGTGCGGAGCAAATTCTGATAATTTTTCAAGAAATGATGTTGATTTGTTCTTGATTTGAAAAAAAAAAAAAAACAGGTGTGGAGATTTTTAAACACCGAGAACGCAATGCGTGGTTTGGGGTTTTCACCGTCGATTTGCACATCGTTCCTTTCGGCGTAAATAAGTCCAATGGGCCTGTTGCATGCAAGAGATACAGCCGTGCGAATAGACTTTTTAGAGGTTAAATGACACGAAAATTACGATGGTCACATTAAAAAAGTCTGAAATACACTCCTTACTGCGCAATTTGTGTTGTTAGGAACGCGCTTTTTCAAATTTCCCGCGTCTGGGGGCAGTTTTCTAACGGAAACAATTAACGGCAACTCGCGGCTATTTCCGGTCAACTAAAACTGACAACATAACCTAAAAATCGGAGCTCGTGACATCGTGAAATGAAATGTAGAAGGATTGCGTTGGATATTTAAAAGTTGATCGATTTGGTTACCGCATAAAGCGTATATGGACCACTGTAGGAGATCACGTTGGGTTTGTAAACAAACTGAAGGAAAAAATAACAACAACAACGACTCGGCATCTTCCGGAAATCACCGAGCCCGCCGTTTGCTCGTTTCCGGTGATTAGAAAACTGCCCCCAGACGCGGGAAATTTGAAAAAGCGCGTTCCTAACAACGCAAATTGCGCAGTAAGGAGTGTATTTCAGACTTTTTTAATGTGACCATCGTAATTTTCGTGTCATTTAACCTCTGAAAAGTCTATTCGCGCGGCTGTATCTCTTGCATGCAACAGGCCCATTTATGAGAAAAAAAGAGAAAAAAATTGCACACAAGTTATTCGCGCTCACTCGAACGGCAGCAGTTGAAATCGGACTACATTTTGCAATTTGGAACTATAAATTCTCGCCCGGTTTAAAAACAACGTATGTGCCATTAGTTTCCCTATGCACATAAGTGTTTTTCCATAATAGTTAGAATTTATAGTTCCAAATTGCAAAATGCAGTCCAATTGCCGTGCGCTCCTCGTGAAATTCCCTATCAATTCCCAGTCGTAGAAAATTTTACAACTTTCCCGATTTCCTGCAGACCGCCTTTTCCTGCAGCTATTTTTTATTTCTTTTCTTTAAAGAAAATCTGAAAAAATCGCAATAAAATCGGTCTGGGCGAGTTGCGAAGCAGCAACGAGTTTCTACATGCGATCGGTCATCGATGGCTCTCTAAATCCTGACGAGATCAAAATTTTGAGGGGGCACTCGGGTTTGAACCGAGGACCTCTCGATCTGCAGTCGAATGCTCTACCACTGAGCTATACCCCCACGAAAATGAGGCGTCGAATTGACGGGTTAAAGACCAACCGGGTCAATGAATCTGGAGTAAGTTTGTGTGTGTGCTGGAGTATGAATAAACGGCAGTGGTAGTTGCTGTGAGTGAGTGGGTGTTAATGAGCGGCGTAAACAGTACGCCACGCCGCACAATTGTCCTGATAGTGACAGAAGAGCAGTTCGATTCTGATGCTGAGAAGGACCAGTCGCGTAGCACAGAATTGTGTTTGGATGGTTTACGCTTATAGGCTATCAGAGAAAAATGGTAAGGCCTCTACCTACGTCCGTAATGGCAACAGGGATATCACCGAAAAACATGACGTGAGGGGCTCGAAGAATAAGGCGCATAAGTGCAGGTTTTGAAAAATTGAAATATTAATGACTTCAAGTAAAACTAGCCTTGGTGCATATTTTGGGAAAAATTCGTTCCCGAATTCCAATTTTTACGCCACTTTGAACACTCTCCATCATTGGGAGGGATCCATGTGATTTTGAAACTTCCAATACGTATTTCTCGCGTAGCAAAGACTGCATTTATACGCCTTGTCCTCCGAGCCCCTCATGTATTACCTACGTCATCTGTAGTGATAATGAGTGCCATGGTTTCTTCCCCCTTGGTTTCATCAAACATAGATGTACACATGGACGGCCAAAGTGCAAAACCACTTATCTCCATTTGCGACGTTGCAGACTCCCTGTCATAATTAATTTTTCCTTCAGAGAGCAACGAAACGTAATTTCTTGAAAACTTCCTTGATTTTTCTTTTCGGTTAGCAGAATATTTGGTAAATATTTCATCAAGTTGGCTTACCTACTGCCCTCCGAACAAATAAAATGAGAGCGGAAATTTAGAAACACCGCATTGGAGAGGGGTACGTGGTTTTGCACTTCAACCATCGACATTTTTTTTTTTTAGAGTTTTGATTCTTGACTACTGTGCGTAGAAAAAAAGACGGCGAGGAAGCAACGACGCGACATCTCACAATCCGTTCACATTTGGAAGATGGGAACTGATTAGAGTTACACCGTTTATTTTTTGTAATAAGTGCTCGAAGCGACAACTGCGGAGATGAATGTAGATAAAACGGCGCATCAAACATTGACTTGGCGCGATAAAAAACGGAACAGAGAGAGAAAAAAATATTCAGCCAGATTTAGTCACTTTTGTTCACACGTGAGGGTGGGAGTATGTTCAATGCTGTACTCGATTCTTGGATTGTTTTAAACTGCTTGGACGCAAATAAGAAGCTTTTTCTTCACAGATTAAAAATTTCGCGAAAAAAAATCGATAGTGTCGAAAATTGGGTACGCGTCCGATCGCGATAATCGGTTCATAGATATTTCCTTGAAAAAAAAAAAAAAAAAAAAAAAACTAAAAAAAACCAACAGTTTCCTTGGTATTTTCTGTGAATTTCTTTGTTATGACACAGTAATAGTGATCGTTTTAGGAGGTAAAATCATTTTCCTTCACCTGCCTTTATTCATCAAGAATTGTGTGAAAAAATATTCACTCTCATTGTTGAAAGCTGAGTTCGTATTTTTCATGAAAAATAAAATTTTGAAATTTCAGCTGAAATTTCAGGTGAAATTTCATGAAATTTCAAGCTTTCTTTGAAAAATTGATTTTTGATACTATAATCGGTAAACCTGTACCCTTTAAACTAGTGAAAAGTGCTTCCTAGGCGAATTAATCACAGAACCATACTAATAAATACTTATAAGTTTCACCTAAATGCGAAAAAACGAAGAAACAACTAAGAATAAAGGAGAGGGTGAACTCCCAGACTCGCCACACTCGAGAGCGAGACTGAAGCATAAAATGAAGAGACTATTTAATCTATGAGTGAGGAATCCATGAATGAATGACTACTGTGTTCCATTGTGACACCTCTCTCTTTTCTCTAGAGAAACAAATAGTTGATTAAGGAAAGCCTACTCGTCCTATGCTATTCTATCAAAGCAAAGCACCTGATTGGCTCATTTAAATTTTGCCGCTCTCAAGAAGAATTAGAATTTGAATGAGTCGATCAGGGTTTGATTTGCTTTATTTGAGTAAGTGTAAAAACTTAGACTGAGAGATTTTATTCACATTTTAATGAATGAGAAAGGTGAGAGGACTTTTTCAAAAATTGAAAATAAATTATTACAAATGAAACTGTTTTTTTGCTGCAATATTCAAGTCAGATTTATTTTTTTCATCAAATGCCATGTGCTTCCCAATTTTTAGCTGAGTTTTTTTGTCATAAATCAAAAATGCTACTCTGCATTTTTATCCGTGTCTGTGATAGCAAATGTTTTTCATTAATGTTTTGTGAATAATTTATTTTTCATCTTAGGTAACATACGGAAGTTCTTCAGGCTGTTCTGAATTCTTCGTATTTTATCTTTGTATTTTCCCATGAAGGAAACAATACAATAACACAATTGAATTATGAAAAAATATCACAGTATTCACAGATCACAGCACAGCTACGAAACAAACAGCACGGTTTTGTTAATTTTTGAGGTTATGTTTGGAACCGGTAGTGCATGGTGAGGTGAGGGGAGCGGAAGTGGCGCAAGGATTATGGCGGAGCAACCTAACAACACCAAAATACACTTCACACGACTTAATATTTATCCAAATTTCCCCAGAGAGGTTCAACTTACACTAATTCATGTGCAAGTCTTATTTTGTGTATTTTTGGTAACAAAAATTCAATTTTTCAAAAAAATTGAAAAATAAAAAGCCTTTTGAAATTTCAGTGAAATTTCACGTGAAATTTCAGTGAAAAATACGCTTGAAATTTCAAGGGCGAACTCAGGTTGAAAGGGATTGGAAATCGTAAAATCACCGTCCGACGCACCGCATTCGAAATGCGTCAAAATACGTGCTGTTTGCAGTAATATTGATCGTTCAAGGAAGCGAAATCGCACAAGATTTTTCTTCACCTGTGATTAAGTATTCAATAAGAATTACGCACGTGCAAATATATTCGTTAATCTCTTTTAAAAAAGAGGAGAGAAAAGCATAAAATAAGATACCCCAGTCAAAATACGTGATTTTTCGTTTTACCACCGATATTTGCTCTCGGGAACGCATTTTTTCTATCTGAATACTTGGGCCCAACTAATTTAACTCAACAGTTGTCCATATTGCATTCGGAAAAAATGAAGGCGCTCTCTTTTTCATCGGCACGCACTGGCTGCAAGCACGGATTAAATCATTGCAATTCACTGCCGCGCTAGGGGAAAATTTCGAATGGAATTCAGATACTAACAAATTTTTTCCGCAAAACTACAAATTCTCTGAAGAGCTTTCAAACGTGAAAAAATAAAAATAAAAATGACCTTTTGTTGCCTTCGAAGTCCTCGAGTTCCACTCGGAGCATGTATTCCTCGTTGTTGGTGAGCATGTAGATGTTCTCGTTACCGAGCCAGAATTCTTTGGTCGGGTCGCCGAATCCGTTCTTGTAGTCGGCCCAATCACGGTTGAAATTCTCCCGAGGGTCATCGAAGTCGTCCCTTCGTTGGATCAGCTACAGCAAAAACCAGAGAAAAATCATCAGCGGACGCGCGAGTGAAGATGCTCACACGCACAAACAGAAAGTTTTGGGAGACGCCCTGGTAAAACTTCATCTGAGAAAACTTGATGAGCCAAGTCCGCAGTATTTTAGATACTTTTTTTTCTGATATGGGAAATGGACCACTAGACAAGGTACGAATTTAAGCGATCTGATACATGTTCTTAACCAGAATTTCACGTAGAAAACGATTCACACAACGAAAATTACGGAAACCAACTCCTAACGAAGATATTAACGTTTTTATTTCACATTGGTACGAGGAATTTGAACTGCCCGCTCACAAGAAACTCAAAACTCTACTGAGTCAAATCGCCACTAAAACGGTTTCAGCAAGCTTCTCAATCGAGCAATGCTCATTTTCCATCAGTGTTGTTCAAACTATTAGCATTTGCTATAACTGAGCCAAAGCGTCAAGATTGAGGTGCCAGATTTTTATATCGCAGAGACTGTCATGATAACGTTAGCGCGCGATGTGAATCACGTAGAGCATTGAGTTTTCATGAGCGGGTGGTTTGAATTCACGCATTAAGAATCATAAATATCTTCGTAAGGAGTTACTTTCGGTAATTTTCGTTGTCTGCATCGTGTTTTACGTAAAATTTTGGTTAAGAAACATGTATCAGAATGCTGAAATTCGTACCTTATCTAGTGGTCCATTCTAGAAAAGTAACTTTAAAAGTGAGGGAATATAACGTCTTGCAACGTCATCAGACGGCATTCCCGTTCAAACACATGTATTTTAGCAGAATCGATCGTTTGATCGTGTCACCTTAAAAAATGATTGTCCAATTTAAAAACCAAGGTGTTAAAGTAACTTTAAAAGTGAGGGAATATGACGTCTTGCAACGTCATCAGACGGCATATCCCGTTTAAACACATGTATTTTAGCAGAACCGATCATTTGATTGTATATCCTCCAATAATGACTGTCCAATTTAAAAACCAAAGGGTGTTCTTGGGCTCAGTTCAGTCAGTATAGCTCCTAGCTAAAAATGAAATTCATCAAATTTTAGACACCTACAAATTCCTTTGCGCAGATTTTTGCTAAATAGGTACATAAGTAGATCGCAAAATTCTCTGAATTTTTCAGGTTGCCGTATAGATTCCCTGACTTTCCAAGCTGTCCCGGTTGTTAGAAACATTGGCATTTTCAAGAAAAATTAAATAAAACAAAAGTGCATTAAAAAAATATCCAAAGGAGTTTCCTGAAACACACTTTTTCACTATTTATAAGCGTTTTGGGAAAATCCTCTTAATCGGACGATACGTATTGTTTCTTCTACGACAGATATCCATTTTCTGAATACAATCCTAGCTTGAGCATACTTAAGCTACGCGGTTAAAACTGCAAAAGCAGCAAAGGAAAACCGACAATGTTAATCTTCATTCCTAAGGCGCAGTGATACAACTATTCGAACTCTCCGGAATGCGTGAGGTATCACGCCACAATTGAAGGCGTTTTCGAAACTGCCAACTTTCCGAAACTGCCAACTTTCATATTGGGATTCTCGTTTCGCAAAAATTCGGAGCATGAAATAAATGGAGTGACTGATCTTACGAGATAATGCAACAGGTAGGCGCACTTCCTCTCAATCGGACGATGGTGCTAGGATGAACCTAGGTCTATAATGAGTCTTTAACACTCTTCACGCAGTCGACATAAATCGTCACCTCCCGGTCGAAGTATCACAAGTGCCATGCAACGTTTCAAAATTTCCTCAGACGTTTTACTTTTTTACGGAGAAGTTGTCGGTTGAAGCTGTTTGAAAATCTCACTAAATTTATCGGAAAGAAACTTCCGAGTTTCTCTGTAGAAAAATGAAATGGCGGCGGAAATTTTTAAGCTTCACGTGGCGCTTGTGATACTTTGACCGGAGGGTAACGCTGTGGGGAACAACGGGTCCGAGCCAGTGTCTGAGGAGGCAGTTCAGCGGGCCGATTATTGAAACTGATAGACAAAGCTATAGACAAAGAAGACATAGGGAGTATAGAGCGATCCTATTGGTTGACATGATTGGTCTTATAGACTAAGGAAGAAATGATAGACGAACTGTCGGTTTCTCGTGGGTTGCCGTTAGTTAGTCCATTACCTACTTCCTACGTCCATTGCCACCACCCGCTTCCACCAATAGGATCCCTTCAAATCCCTTTTATCGTCTTTGTTTATAGCTTTGTCTATCAGTTTCAATAATCGGCCCGCAGTACCGAAAAAACCTCGAGAGTGTGCCATCTGCGCTATGATGAAATTTTCTGCGCGAATTTCAGCGAAAAGAGCGCTCGCAAATGTCAAACCAAACCGGAACCAAGCTGGCTTGACGTCCGCGCAGTTGGAAAGAATTGCTACGACATAAAATTAGCTCAGACCACTATATATTTACAAGAATTTAACTGTGCGATTTTTGTCCAAAATTCGGCTAATTTTTGCATGTAATTAACAGGAAGAAAATCAATCAACCGTTTGGTTTGAGTCCAAACAATTTTACAGTAAAAATACATGTTTAGACCAATAGGTGCCGGGTTCGAATCCCGGTGGTGGCGACGAATTTTCACGGAACTGACGAGTGGATCTGCAGAAAAAGATTCTACTTGGCCTTAATTCCTGAAAATTTGAAAGCCGGAGCATGGATGTGCCAAAATCCTCCTGATGTCTACGGACAATAAAAAATAATCTCTACGTTAAGCTCTTGTCTACAGATGGCTGTAGAAACTGAAATATTACACTGGAAAAAAAAACACATTGGATTTAGAGTCCAGACTTTTAAAAACATCGACAAGAAAAAATACTCTTGATTCAATCAAATTTAAGCTCAAATCAAGAACCAAGCCTCTTAATTTGAGCGGATTTCCTTTCGAATTAAGCAAAAATCTGATTGAATCAAGAGTATTTTTTCTTGTCAATGTTTTCAAGAGTCTGGACTCTAGATCCAAATGTGGTTTTTTTTCCAGTGAGCCGAATAAACTGCAAAAAAAAGAAAGAAGAAGAAAAAAAATTACAGGTTATGCGTCGAAATTTTGCGACGCTGGTGTATAGTTACGTTTTCTCGTCTGGGAAACGACCGCGTGTCGTAAGACAGAATCTGCATTGACGTCGCCGCGTTACGGAGGATTTACGACGCGATTTTATCGGATTGGATATCCATCCATCATCGGTCGTCACATAACGATGCAAATAAGCCACTTACCGTCCATCCTCCGTCTGCTGTCTCTTGATCGCAGAATACCTTCAAGTACCAGAAAGTTGTGCCGCGTATCTGAAGGTAGTAAACGCCCGAGGTCTTCATTCCAGCGTTCCAGATATCCAGACATGAGAAACCCTGGAAATACAAGTTCATTTTTTTCTCAGAACCTTTCAAGTTTTTTGATAAGAGGAGGACTATGAGACATAAAACATTTGACTGCTTCTCAAAGGTGAGTATACTTTATTTCGTTAGCAGAAGGATATTTCCAGGGGAGGGGGGGGGGAGAGAGAGAGGGAGAGAGAGAGAGGGAGAGAGAGGGAGGGAGGGAGGGAGAGAGGGAGAGAGAGAGAGAGAAGATATTACTTAGCACGATAATTTCAAAGTGACAATGATAAAAACCGGAATGCGGCAATAATTATTGAAGAAAGTTGCCTCGCTCAATTTTAATGGAAAAATTTGAAATTATAAAGCAGGCATATAATTTTTTAGCGTAAACCCGTTGCTGAAGACACTGATAGGGATAAAAGAGGGTATTAAAGGTTTACACGATAAATTCTGCTCACTAAAGAAAAGAAAAGAAAAATAACTCGTCTTCTATGATTATGCAGCGCACTTCAGTTCAAAGTAGTAATGAATACAATTTTACGTGGGCGCATTTTTAAGTCAGATTGTGACAAGAATGCTCTTCAGCGCGACAAAAACATGCAGAGGTAAAATTACCATATTCGTGATGGTTCCTTTTATGAACTCGTAATTGTTAATAATGGTGTTTTTACCACTACGTTGATTATGCTACCACTACATTAGTAAAACTATCACTTGGTGGTAAAAATACAAGTCATTGATCATGATCATGCTTACTATGAATGCAAGGGGCTCGTATGAAGCACTACTAATACGGTAATTTTATAACATTAGTTTTTATCAGCGTGACAAATGATGAATACAGTGTTTCTCACTGTAGGTACTCAAATGAAATCATGCATGAATGAAATAAGCTGCCGTCTCTTGTCGATTTTTCACCGCATCTTTGATGACTTTGGGGTTGTTCATAAATGAATCAGTGAGTCCGAAAACACACCAACTCGGTAACTCGAAATTGCTCGATTTACAGAAGAGACTGTCAATTTTTATGAAAGTCATTGAAATTAGCACATATGTTCTAACTTGTACCTTTAAAATGCCTTCATTTCGGCACCAAAAGTCTCTTTCTAAGACTAATTTCTTCATTTACTGTTCGGTTTCGTGTGTGTCTTCATTCTTTTTATTTTTCCGAGTTAGTGTGTTTTCGTTCTCACTGATTCAAATTACGTGACCAAGGTTGGGATCACGCGTTACCTCTTGCCGAAGGTTGCACGAACCTTTAAAAGGTGTCACAGATGGAGGGAGGGGGTTCTTACCTTGACATCCCTGATGGACGGAAAGATCTCCGTGGCGAAGGTGGTGTTGGCGGGCGAGGGCTTGTTCTTGACGCTGGGGAAGATGACGCCGCGGTTCCTGGAGGGCGCCTTCGTCGTCGGCACCACGAACCCGGTCGTCGGCGAAACGGTCGACGTGATCGAGATCGTCGACGTCGGAGTCGTCAGCGTCACCGGGAGAGGCGGCTCCGTCAGGGAAACATCGTCCGCTGAATACCTGTCGATCGATCAGAAGACTCTTGGTTCAATCCACGTCGACGAGAGATTGTTTACACAGAGAGGAAAGTTGCACATATTTAAGCTAAAAAGAACATGTGCAAGTGGAAAGATGGGATGTGCTCGTGGAAGCTGGATAAGAAGCAATGTAAAAGTAGATATAGTTCCGTTGGAGAAAATGCACGGAAAAGACATTGGATCAATTCGATCAAAAGGGACTGAAGGCTGAGGGACGAGTTACACTGGAAATAAAAGTAGATATAATTCCGTGGAGAAAATGCACCGAAAAGAAACACATTGGATCTAATTGGCGACAATTTTACGGAACTGACGACGATCGCAAGAAACATATTCTACTCGGCCTTATCCCTGAAATTTGAAAGCCGAAGCATGGATGTGCCAAAATCCTCCTGATGTCTACTGACAATAAAAAATAATCTCTACGTTAAGCTCTTGTCTGCAAATGTCTGTAGATTCCTTACCTGGAATGTAATCCGAAACTCCTGGAAAAAAAAAACACATTGGATCTGGAGTCCAGACTCTTAAAAACATCGACAGAAAAGTACTCTGATTCAATCAGAATCTAGCTTACATCAAGAACCCAGCCTCTAATTTAAGCGGATCTCCGTTTGATTAAGAAAAAATCCAGATTGAATCAAGAGTATTTTTTCTTGTCGATGTTTTTAAGAGTCTAGATTCTAGATCCAATGTGTTTTTTTTTTTTCCAGTGAAAAGCGGAATTTGACATTAAATCAAAAGGGACTGAGCGCTAACTCGTGAGCCGTGGGCATGTGACAGGAGCCTTGTGGACAGGGCTCATGAGTTAAGACGAGCGAGCACGACAACGGAGACGGCTTCGTTGCCGCTGACGTCACTGGCGCTTTCAAAGTCCCACTCATTCTAATGACCCTCAACTAACGAGCACAACCCATCTTTCCACTTCCACATAGTTCCATTTGGACGTATTTCTATCAAACAGAACTATGTGCCTTAAGACATGAGCCCTGACACCCATGAGAATACATGCATAACGGGGCTCACGTCATAATGCACATAGGTCTGTTTGACAGAAATACGTCCAGTTATAGGAAGTTCAAGGTGGCACACAACCGTAGAGTACATAGAGTCGTAATGTAAATGGAAGAGCTGGCGCCATGTTCTAGTCGACGAGTTCCGAGCCCGGTGTGCGCCGGGTTTCGGGCACTTTTCGATACATCGATCAAAAATGGCGATGTAAAATACGTAATGTTTCCTATCTTCTTTGTTTACATCGAACATTTGCGTCCCCGTGTAACGAAAACAATCGATTCTGTGTGGAAAAAGTGACCCGGCGTGACACGGGAGACTCGGAATTCGGAATCCGAAAAATGGTCAAAAGTGGCGCCAGCTCTTCCATATACATTACGACTCTATGCACACAACGAACGAAATCGTGTCTACTATAAGTCCTGAAATTTTAAATTAAATTTCCTGAGAATAAGTTCACACTCGTTTGATTCTACAAAACAACATATCGACGGTAAAACTCCAAACCACGAATCACGTATCTCGTTTGCGGTGTTTAAAAAAATCCGCTTCTCTTTTCACTTTTTTAAATAATCGACACCATTCCTTGAAATGTCTTCAGAAATTGTTTGCACGGAGAGAAAAATTCATGGAAGTGTTCAAAAATTGACGTTCAGTAGTTCCCCGTTCAAAAAATAAGGTATGACAGGAAGTCTGCAACGTTGCAAACCGAGATACGTGGTTCGGGGGTCTCAGCGTCGAAATTTTAGTGTTTTGGGTCAGATGTTTCACTTTGGCATGTGCTCAACTGATTAGGGTGTCTATTAAAATTGGCTGGCAAAAATTAGGTATACTTTTCAAGTCACATTTTCAAAAAATTCAGTACTTTTTCGGAGCATTTAAATCGATTGTTGATTTGAGAATTTAGTTATATTTCTTAACGCTTGTTTATTTTTAATTCTTCTACAAAAATTATTCATTTGCTAAATACAATCCTAGCTTGAGCACACTTGAACTATGCGGTCAAACCTGCAATAGCAGCAAAGGAAAACCGACAAGGTCAGCGTGGAGGCTACGTTAATATTATCTTCATCGCATTGCTAAGGCGCAACGATACAACTATTCGAACTCTCCGGAATGCGTGAGGTATCACGCCACAATTGAAGGCGTTTTCGAAACTGCCAACTTTCATATTGGGATTCTCGTTTCGCATAAAATTCGGAGCATGAAATAAATGGAGTGACTGATCTTACGAGCTAATGCAACAGGTATGCGCACTTCTCCTTGCTATAATTTTTTTTTTTCATAGCTTTCGTTCCAGTTGATAATAATGAACGTGTAATTTTCTCGGATGTAATTCCGTTCTGTTCTATTTAAGCTTTTTACACACATTTTTTACTGTGCTCTCTTGTGTTTTATCGTTGGTTTGATCCTTTTATTTAGTTATATTTCTTACCGCTTGTTTATTTCTAATTCTTCTACGAAAGTTATTCATTTGCTGAATACAATCCTAGCTTGAGCATACTTAAGCTACGCGGTCAAAACTGCAAAAGCAGCACAGGAAAACCGACAATATTAATCTTCATTCCTAAGGCGCAATGATACAACTATTCGAACTCTCCGGAATGCGTGAGGTATCACGCCAAAATTGAAGGCGTTTTCGAAACTGCCAACTTTCATATTGGGATTCTCGTTTCGCATAAAATTCGGAGCATAAAATAAATGGAGTGACTGATCTTACGAGCTAATGCAACAGGTATGGACGCGAGAAGATGCACGAAAGATGGCAGCAGGATTCGCAATGTCTTCACTTTTAGTACAAAGGGACTCTACTTTTCCCGAATGAAATAAGGGTGGAAGAGTTTAGGGTACCTGCTGGCGTCGTACTCGACGAGTCGGTCGATGGTGGGGTCGAGGAGGAGCTCGGCGGCGACGGGGCGCTGGGCGAGGGAGACGACGTCCTCCTCCTGCTTCTTGAGCCGCTTCTCGACGCTGTCCAGGTTGGCGATGATCTTGTTCGTCTTCTGCCGGAGGTCGGCGTGGATGTCGCTGATGGCCCGCTCCTGCCGCTGCGTCTGGGTCAGGAGCTCGTCCGACTTGGGCACGAGGTCGTCCACCGAGGACTTGGTCCCGACCACCACGTCCCACACCTCGTCCATCTTCTCCGAGACCGACAGGATCGGCGACATCTGGTTCATCAGCTTGTCCAGCTTGTTCCCTTTCAGGACCGGCTGCGGGGCCTGGGTAACAGATCAAAAATCATCACTTTCCCAGAATATTCTCTCCCGAACAGAGACAAGAGACCCTCCACTGGCCTCTTGGCGACAGGTGGAAGCTTTTACTTTCGGGGATTCAACAGTTCCTTATGGACAATTATTAGGGAGCAACAGTCATCACCCTAATTTCGGCTGTTGACCTACCTACATGGTCGATGATGAGCTTCGGGTGACGTCATGAGCCAAACAAGTTTCCTAAACTTCGCCCATTTTCGGCTTGCTTGCGAAACGAAACTGCCAACACGTTGAATATCAACCATGTAGGTAAGTCAACAGTAGAATGCTGAAATCCCGAAAGTAAAAGCTTCCACAATGACCAAGATACTAGTGGAGGGTCTCTTGTCTCTGCTCCCGAAGCTCCTACATTCTCCACATTTGCGAGTTTTCTTTCCTAGAAAATGACTCATAACCTGCGGACTGATTGTTGAAATTGATAGACAAAGCCATAGACACGGACGACAAAAGGGATATGGAGGGATCCTATTGGTGGAGGCGAGTGGTTGCGATTGACAAGGAGGGTAGGTAATATAATCGACTATCTAATGGCAACCCACGAGAGACCCTTCAGTTAGTCCATCATTTCAATCGATAAGATCGTTCCATACACCTAGTGTCTTTTTTGTCTAATCGCTTTGTCTATCAATTTCAACAATTAGCCCGCTGGTTCATCAACTTGTCCAGCTTCTTTCCTTTCAGAACCGGCTGCAGGGCCTGGATAACAGATCAAAAATAATCAGTTTCCCGGAATATTCTCTCCTGAAGCTCCTTTAACTTTGCGTTTTATCTTTCCTGGTCAAGGACTCAATAACTCTCCCGAAGCTCCTCGATTCTTATGAAAAATCGCTATATATTGCGATTTTATCGTTATCGCCTGGATCATCGACATCTCAGCGATTAACCTCGATCTTATAGCGATAAAATCGCGCTTTCATCGCCCAAAAATGTATCGTGATATTTCCGAGATAAAACTCGCGATAAATGGCGATTGTGTCGACGAAAATTGATCGTGATTTTATCAAAACAAAAATTGCGATATGTATCGATTTAATCGCCTTATATCGCACACTGGTAAAAAAAAAAAACCCTCTTGGACCAATATGCCGCATTGCATTGACTTAAGAGTGCAGTTTCTCGTCGCCGGATTGTTGCTTGAAACAAGAGTCTGGACTCTTGTTTCAAGCGGATTTGGAATTGAATCAATGCAAAATCCACTTGAAACAAGAGTCCAGACTCTTGTTTCAAGCAACAATCCGGCGACAAGAAACTGCACTCTTAAGTCAATGCAATGCGGCATATTGGTCCAAGAGGTTTTTTTTTACCAGTGCAATTATTAATGCGATAATATCTGAATATATTGCCACCGATATAATCGCGAACCAACCGATGAAATCGCTATTAATCGCAATCACTGCTACTTAGGACTTGGATACGGCGACGGATACAATTTAGGAGGAAAGAATAAATCGCCATTAGTCGCGATCACTGCATCTAGCACTTGGGTACAGCGACAGATACAATTTAGGAGGAAAGAATAAGTGCCCTTACTGGAACGTACCTGAGTGGTAGTGGTGGTGCCGTTCTTGTGCCTGTGCGGCAGCGACGCGGGTTGCTCGACGACGGCCTCGTGGACATCCTTGACCATGTTGAGCATCTTCTGGAGGTTCTCGGAGACGAGGTTGATGTGGTACTGGAGCTTGCGGTCGACGTTGGCCGTGTTCCCGCGGATCTGGTCGAGCTCCGAGGTGAGGAGCTTGGGGAGCTCCCACATGTTCATGCTCACCGGCTTCTTCTCCGAAGCCTCGGCGTTGATGTCGTCGGCGGCCACGAAGTTCGAGTCCAGCTGCGTCTTCATCGACGCCAGCTTGTTGTCGATGTTGTTCACCTTCGCCAGCAGCGCGATGAGCTTCATGTCCAGGTTCGTGTTCACCTGGATCTTCTCCGCGTAGTCGTCTTTGCCGTTGTTCACCGTGTTCACTTTGCTGATCGTCCCCGGCATCACCTGGGAACAGATCCGGAGGTGGTTAAGATAATGCAGGAATCATGTCACGGATCCGAGCAGTGGCGACTCTTGAAAGTTGACAACACACTATAAATTAACGAGATTTAACCCTCGAGTCACCCTTGAGAGATTGAGTCACCTGCAGATGGGCGGCCTGCCCGCTCGAAATGGCCATAGTTCGTAGAGAACAATAAAAAAGTAAGTGCTATATAATCGGTTTTCAAAAAAGTTTTAAGTTAATCAAATAATTTGTGTAGTGCCGATAAAATTTTAAAAAAATGTGCAATATGCAACAACATAGAGATTTAACCCCCCTCCCCCTCCAATGATTAACGCCCCAATTTAAGAAAGGCGAAACGTGTCTGCAGTAAACTAGGTGAAAAAAAGGCCAAAATGCTCGTGAGTAATTTTGTTGACAACACTGTTTGCTCTCCATTTAAAGGTGCACAAAACAATCGATACTTGGCGAAACAGCTCAAGATAATCCGCCGTTTTTGGTCACGGATCCGAGCAGTGGCGATTTTAAAAAATTGACAACACTAGGTTTTTCTCCATTTAAATGTTTGTAAAACGATCGATACTTAATGGGACAGCTCAAGGTAATGCGCCGTTTTTCGTCACGGATCCGAGCGGTGGCGATTCTTAAAAGTAGACAACACTGTTTTTTCTCCGTTCAATTGTAAATGTATGTAAAACAGTCAATACTTAATGGGACAGCTCAAAATAATGCGCCGTTTTTTGTCGCAGATCCGAGCAGTGGCGATTCTTGAAAGTTGACGACATTGCTTACCTCACTTAAAATCGAAGATTCGATGTATTTAAATGGAGGAAAAAGAGTATTGCCAAATTTCAAGAGTAACAACTGGATCCGAGCCTACCTCGGAGAAAACATTTCTCTAATTTTTCGATGTTTTCCAGACCGCACTGAAAGATCCTCATAACTTCTTCCGTGGAAAAATCTCAAACCGGCGGTGAAACTACCAGACCACGTATCCAATGGATGTATTTCTGTCAAACGAGTTAAGCGCCAATTTGAGTTCCTTTGAGGAATTTAGAATGCCGGATAGCGCGTTCTGTCAAACGGAACTAAGCGCCATGGAAAAGCATTGCGAGTATAGGACGGAATGAGCCCGACGCCCGGTTTCGCCGCCAATCCAAGCCCCCCGCTACCTTGCTCCACCGATGGCGCTTAGTTCCGTTTCACAGAAATACGTCCAATTTGCTACCGTAGACTTCCTGTAATACTTTATTATATAAATGGAAAAATATTCAAAGTCAATTCTTTAAAACTACCATGATTTTTCTTTTCTGTATCTCAGTGCGAAGAAAATTCTGCGAAAAATTCGAGAAATTATGTTGATTGAGCCCCCTTCAAATAAATAATATAAGAGCGTAGATTTTAAAACATCACAAACGAGATACGTAGTTTGGGAGTTTCTTCGTCGATATCAAAGGCATGTAATTCCATTGTAGTGGCGGGGCTTGGATGATCGATTTTCGATATTTCCCCAGTTGAAGCTATGGTAAAGAATCGATCATTAAGGTGTTCATTGATAACACCCTGTATCGATCCTTTTTCATAGGTTTAAATGGCAGATCAATCGCAAATCAAAGCACGCCACGCCACCGCCATTGGGTTCCGGTTTGCTTTGATACGGCCTCCGATTTTGTTATCACGGGTGAAAATTTACTCACAATAGCTTCTGCTGCTTGTTTTCATTTAATTTTCGATGGACTGTTTTATTCGAATATTTTTGTCTGCACTCTGCACTAACCATTCCATCAATTTTACCTATCAGTTTTTCAAACTTATTATCTCTCCTCTGTTTCTTTCAAAACTAATGCTGTATCATCGTTTCTAATCTCGACAAACCTGGTGCGGACGCCGCATGTTAGCGCCTACAAGGCTGCAGGGATACTTCATGCATTGCGCCAAATATCAGCGCCTGCTACAGTGCAGGAATACTTCATGCATTACGCCTTAACACAATGCGGTCGCTACTCGGCGCGACGCGCGAGTGAATTTCGTACAAAACCTGAAGCAAAAGTTAGGTTAGGACGAAGATAGTAGCTGTTCATGCCGGCAATACTGATTCGCATTGAAAACGAAAGGGTAAGTGATTGTAACTGATGAAAATGTGCTTAATTAAGTAGTTAATTCAGTTTTGGATGCCAACATGACTTTCTGTGCCGCAGTCAACTGTGGTAACTCCCGGGAAAGAAGTTGTCAATCCCCCCCCCCCCCCCCATCAGGTGGGGCTTCTAAATCCCAGAAGCCCTGTTCTCTGGGTAAGGAGCGAGTGGCTCCTTAGCCACGTAGTAAAATAGCTATAGGTAAAATCTTTTTGAACCGCCATCAAAACAGCTCTGTGTTGCTTACATTTTTGTGTACAATTTTTCAGAAAAATTTACCGGAAAATGTATCTTTGCAAAACCCGAGTAGAGACTTGCGAAAGGTTTAATTCTTTAGATGTGAAGAAAAACGCAGTGGCAAAGCCGCTAGCCGTAGCTGTAAATGGCAAGTAAGAAGTAGAAATTCATCATTTGTTGATCGAAGTGTCATGAAACTGTCGTGAAGTGTATACTTGAGCCCTTTCTTCCTCAAATTTTCAGAGATCAATGTAACTTACATTGATATAGAATTACTTGCGAGCCGAAGTGTTAGCAAAGCAGAAATTCATAATGCACGAGGGCTGTCGTTGCAAAACCCATTTAATTGACGATGCTTTTGATGACATTTTTTTGCGTGATTTCTTAGAAAGATATGATGAAAAATTTTCATTTTTAGTGGGTCTGAAATAGACGCTTTACTGGACATGGCACTAAGCTACAAAGCAGCTGAGCCGAAGTATTGGAAAAGCAGAAATTCATAATACACGAGGGCTGTCGTTGTTGCAAAACCCATTTAATTGACGATGCTTTTGATGACGTTTTTTTGCGTGATTTCTTAGAAAGATATGATGAAAAATTTTCATTTTTAGTGGGTCTGAAATAGACGCTTTACTGGACATGGCACTAAGCTACAAAGCAGCTGAGCCGAAGTGTTAGCAAAGCAGAAATTCATAATACACGAGGACTGTCGTTGTTGCAAAACCCATTTAATTGACGATGCTTTTGATGACGTTTTTTTGCGTGATTTCTTAGAAAGATATGATGAAAAATTTTCATTTTTAGTGGGTCTGAAATAGACGCTTTAGTGGGCATGGCACTAAGCTATAAAGCAGCTGACGTTTCAGCACGAGTTTCGAAAGATTTTTTTTTAATTTATCGGAAAAGAATATGAAAGTTTGGACAGGTTTGACTAAGGAGGAATTTCAACGCCTCACAGTCTCTGTTACCCGAGGAGATAAAAACATTCCGACGGTTGGTGTGTATTTAATGTACCAGTACGGAGGTTTAACGCAGAGGCAGGCGGCTGCAATTTTAAACGTCCATCAAGCGACAATATCTCGCTACACATGCCGAGGTAGAGAAATCTTAACGGGAAGGTTTGTACCTCAGAACCTTGGTCCGTGCATCACGCGAGAGGAAATTCGGCCTGAAACGAGAGATATTTCCAAGGTTCTGAATCAGGTTGCTGCCGAAGAAGATAAGCTTGTAACAGGACGGGACGTCACTTATTCACACTTGGCAAAGAGTAGCCACTTCTGGTTCCAAAGGAAAACTTTTTTAATAAATTAAACTGGATTACAATACAAAAATATATAAAAGAAATCATTTTAATCAAATCCCTCCAATACCGAAACCCTCGACATTCCAGCCCTCTACCCCCCCCCCCCCTCCAGCCGAAGATATACCTTCTGGTAAGTCCGGCGTGTCTCGGGAAGTCATCTCCTAATTAATTACTTTACTTGCACACTTATTCTACTTCATTTATTAATTAACTATTTGTATTTTCCAATCTGCTATTTACTATAATACTATACCATACACTTAAGCTATATCTCCACTTAACATCTATTACTATAGTTATTACCATGTCGTTAAATACTTTCTGTTATCAATTTTGTTTAAATAAATGACTTATCTTGACAAGAAGAAGAAGAAAAAAAAATTTACAGCGGGCAGAAGAAGAGGAACTACGCGAAGCCGATGGTAGTCGTCTCTACGAACGGGTTAAAAATGGATGTTTTCGGACCTGAGGAGCTATGGGCCGATAGTGTCTCAGACGCCGATATGATAATGTAGTATTAATTACATAAAAGAACGGCAGGATCACTTAGAAGAGATTCTATAAGTTAATGTCGACCGCAATGGTATCAACTTAGTAATCTTAGTAAGTAATCTTAGAATAAGACTTACCAAATCAGAAAGCAATGTAAATTTCTCTGCTATACAGCTCTTTAATGCCCTACCGCTTTCACTAAAACTATCATTTAAAAATGACCATCCAAATGTATTCCTTAAACTTCTTAAAAAATTCTGCCTAGAAAAAGCGTTCTACCACATAAATGAGTTTCTAGGTGATAGCTAAATACAGAGATGTCTGAGTGAAGATTGTTTCTGAGGAATTTCTGTATATAACTGTTAAATACTCAACAATTGAAAACTAACCTATTATTGTTGTAAATTTTATTGTACATGTGTTTAAATTAAGTGTTTCGAGGACAAGACCTGACACGTACCATAAGCAGTTTCAACAGCTTTTGTATGTACTTAATTGAAAAAATAAAATAAAAATAAACTTGTGAAAATATTGCTTTGGTATCATGAAATCATTGCGATGATTCCTGATTTGGTAAAAAAAAAAGAAAAATGGCTGTTTGGATTCAAAGCATGAGAATCAGAACTTTCTGTCTTGTCTCTTTACTTCTGAATTTTCCCAGTTTCTATATTCAATACTCGGTGGTTTCTCATCCCCTGTGACACCTTTAACCGTAACCGTATGGTTGCGTAGACGATTTGCTTATTAGCAGAGTGAGCTGCCGTAGGATAGGTTTTATTTATACCACGACGGATCGGACTATGATTTGTATTCATTCGTTATATTCGATGGGTGGCATGAATTAATTTCTCCTTCCCTCCTCAAATTCTAGTCTCTCAATGACTTGTCTTGGAAGTCTTATTTTTTTCTTGAAACTGCGCTGGTTGGATACGCTGATCCATAGTTTAAAACTTCTTAAGCCTTTTTTGGGTACCTTTGAATTCAAAATAAAACATGAGAGAGAATTTATGAAGACCGGACACATTATTAATACAGCAAACTAACGACGTAATAGATATCAATGCTGTAGTAGTTTTCATCTGAATACCAACGTCATGATTTTTATCCTTTTTTTACGATCGTTAATCAATTTTTGTATCGACTAATGCAAATATCTACGATTATCGATTTTTCATTTTTCGAGAAAATCGATGGACCATCGTCAATATTTGGAGCTGTATTTCGATTCTGCACGATTGTCAATCTGTATTAAAACTATGTAAATTGACTAATCTTCAATATTTACCATCGTTAATCAATTTGTTGTAATAATTATTTTTCTTTCTTACTATGTTCATTTAATCTCTTTATATTTTTTTTAAAATATGTTTATTTCCTTTTCTTTAAATTTTTATACACATTTCTATTTGTATCTCAACTTTTTGAAATATCGACTAATCTCTTCCCTTTTTTCTTAACTAGATTCATCCCAAGACTGGAGTAATCCAAAAACGCGAATTTGCGGAGGCGATCGGTAAACTTCGGCCTACAACTTCCCGTAAGGGGAAGTTGGAAAAGTTAAAAGCCGAAACACAACAGGCTAAAGACACACAGCCTGAAGTCGAAGAGACTTCTTTTGAGAATTTCATGTCCACTTTCGTTGACGATTTACTCTGCCATGCTGAAAATTATGATTATGTCTATATATATTTGTACTGCAATTTTTAACTACTGAATTTATCAACTTTTATCATTATAATGAAATAAAAATTAGAGTTTGTATATTTATCTCTATATTTTTATTTATATTGTTTATTGATATTTTAGGTTTGGTTCCTTATATTTTCTCTTGTTCTTCACATTCCTTGTTCCCTTGTTTCTTGTTCTCTTGTTCTTCCTCTCTACCCTAGGAGAGCGAGAAAGTAAAAAGGCAAAAGTGTACGGAAACGTCGCGCGTCCATCGATAGACGAAGTTTGCGGAAATTCCGGGGGGGGGGGGGGGCGAAAAATCCGTTTTTGCATCAAGCTCTTTCAATATCTTTTACTCTAACCGGAGACAAAAGAACACATTTTTCACCTGGAAGAGCTTCACATCGAGCGTTCGCAGTTTGGCGATGATGGAATCGGTCTTGTCGAGGTTGTCGGCGACTCTCGAATCGAGGGCCTCCACTCGTCGCATGAGATGTTCGACTGCTTTGTCGAGGTTTTCTATCCTCTGCAGCTTGCTCTCCAGCGTCGAGACGATCACTTCGAATACGTTGAATAAGTACTGCTCCCTGAAACACAAACGACACGCACGGGTTAAGATCGGGGGTTCGTGAACACACGGCATCATACGACTTGCGTCCCGCGGTCAAAAAAGGAACGACTTGCGTCCCATGGTGGATTGATTTGATTGTGATTCATATCATATGGCAACGTCGCTACCGCAGCTCTACAACAAATGCTTCAACACCTGGTCATGGATTTTCGGTTAGTCTTAGTAAAAATTTAGTCCAAAAATTACATAAAAATAAAAAGTATCAATACAAATCGAAGAAAAGGGAGAAAGCAAACTGAAAAAGAGGAAGATTTAAATGCTCTTATGCAAAGTTATTTAGGGAGCGAGGAGTATTCCCGACTAGAATCTGTGCGTGAAACGTCTTTTAAATTTTTACCCTCGTTCATCGATTTCAATTGTTGACGTGCTCGTAAAACACAAGCGAAATTTTTAATTCAAGACGTGCACTTCCAATGAGTATGAAGAAATTTCGACGCCCGTTTCCTCATCTTATCTCAGGTAATTTTATTGTATATTTTCCAATTTGAAATGATAGTATTTTGACTCAGGTAAGCGGTGTTGCCAATCATGGTGGCAGTTCAAATTCGGATTTGAGCGCGGGCAAAACTCGTGTTTCCATTCTCACAGCGGGACGCTAGTCGTATGATGCCGAACACACACATGCACACTGAAAAGGTCGTGAGCGAATCTCGTATTTCGCCTGCAAAATCGAGCGTATGCAACCCGACCCACCGCGGAGTTAAAATAGTTGCATGTTGGGTCCTGTCATGGTAATAGGTATAGTGGTCTGAGTGAATAAGATGAATCTCATGATATACGTTTACACATACTATTCTCCGGGGCGAAAATACAAGAAAAGCTCTCCGACGCTGGGGAAGGGGGGGAAAGCGACCCACGATTGCCCGTAGGTGGCTACGCTCTACGAGAGTCCCGTTGAGCAAGGGAAATCGCCCCACGTTTGTACGTAGGGAGAAATGGGGAACCAGCTGACCAACCGAGCTAGGAATTGAATCAGTTGGCTGGGCACTCTCTCGATACAGTACGCTGTTGAGCTTTTATACTCCGGAGAGAAGGTCGAGCATTCGAGATCAGAGGCCAAGCCGCGTAGATGCTGCTGTAGTCAATGAAACTCGAAAGCTCTGACGTCAATCTCCAAACGTACACAAGCCCAACAACGCACCGCTCTTTCTTCCCATCACAGTCCGAACCCAACTTTGTACACTCTTTCATTCCGTTTGTTTGTTTTGTTCTTCGTTCACTCTTTCAAAGGACGATCACTTAGGATACGTTGAATAAGTACTGCTCCCTGAAACACAGACAGTACGCACGCGTTTAAGTACAAGGAAAACGTTTAAAACCTTTGGGTCAGGACTTTTTCATTCGGTGTTTGGTACGTTTACACACATGCCTAGGGGGTGATAACGATTCGAATTTTTTTATTAACTAACCTATTTACATATTCATTTACAGTTTCTGCTCAAACGCAAAGTCAGGTTGTTCGACTCAAAACATCAAAGAACCCAATCCCACGAAATGAGAGTGAATGCGAAAAACCCGAAGAGGAAGGTGAAGCAGCGAAAAGGACACGCGAAGAACAGCAAGAAGGAGAAGATTCATCCGTATTCCTGCCGCCGCCGAAAAAAAAGGCTTCGAGAGAAAAAGGTAATTTTTTTTTTGTAATATTAACACTGTAGGAATTTAGCCATATTAATATTAACTTTATTACTTCATTAGTAAATAACACATAATTTTTATTTATGTCCTTGGTATTGATCCCGAGGGTAGTACAGAAGGGATGATCAACCTACGAACCGCGTGCGAGCGCTCCTCTGTCGTGCTAAGGAAAAACGTAATATGAACCTTTGGGCGTCGCCAAATGTCTTTAATAAAACACGAATTCCTTGGTAAATTTATCAATATTTTTCTTCCAATTATTTAGATGATTTTGTTCGCAATTTTACCGAAAGATCCTGAAAATTGAAATGAAAAATATTCGTAACTTTCCTCCAGAATAAACTATTTGTCAGAGAAAATTTGACGACTCTCGAATGTTCATACTACGTTTTTCCTCAGCACGACAGTGCGGTGCAATGACAATGACCCAGGCAACACTCACAAGGATTGTTACTGCTTTGCCCCAATGACGTTTGCCCAACTAATTAATACAAAAAAAAAAAAAAAAAAAAAAAAAAAAAAAAAAAAAAAAAAACTAATTAATACCGAACAGTCACGGTCGGCGCCCTGTCAAGAAACTCAACAAGCTCTGTTACGGCTTGACGTTTCAATTGTTTGATTCGTCTTTGCTTACACGGAATCCACGCTCACCTGAGAAACCGCAGTCGTAATCAAGGACCCAAAAATTGGCCGGAGATACAATCGAACAGTATCATCTACTCTCAGTATTGCAAAGTGTGGTGAACACGGGTGTTTTGAGGAACGCAGGGAATGTTATACTATGGGCGATTCCAACTTGGCCTCGGAGCAAGTAGGTAAATACTATAACATTGGTGAACGACAATAGTTGGACCTATAAAAATAAACCTAAATCTACACTTAAAATAACAGACAAACGAATTATGCAGTTTCGCACGACCAAAAACTTGAATGCAGGAGTAATGTATTATTAGAATTTTTATGAACAAAAGAAGGAGGGGATAGGTATTATAAGTATAGCAAGTAAAAACTCGCATCGATTATAAAGCATTGCAATAAAAGTTGAATATTCCCGGCTCAATCCTCCTCCGATACCTTTTTTTCGATTTCTTTATCAAACATTTTTATTTCAGGATTGCTACAGAATTCGGAGGATGAAATTCCCTGACATTTCCCTGATTTTCCAGATACATTTGAGTAAAATTCCATGGCAACTGAAGATATGCCAGACGGTTAAAAAGACGTAATTTGAAAAAGTTTTCAGGCAATATTTGCAGTTGTTCAAACGTCAAACCCTTCCTAAAAGGCAAATTAAGGCGAATTAACTTTTTTCTCTGACACTTTCGTCATTTCCCCTGCGATTTCCAGGTTTCTCCTGACTGTACAAAATTCCCCGGCATTTCGCGGTTTTTCCGGTATTCACTGCTGTAGCAACCCTGTAAAGTTGAAATAACGATACTTCCCTCACACTTTCATCATTATCCCTGACATTTCCCAGTATTCCCTGCACTGGAAAAAAAACACATTGGATCCAGAGTATCCAGACTCTTAAAAACATCGACAAGAAAAAATACTCTCGATTCAATCAGATTTAAGCTTCAATCAAGACCCAAGCCTCTTCAATTAAGCGGAATCCGTTTTGATTCAAGCAAAAATCCAAATGAATCAAGAGTATTTTTTCTTGTCAATGTTTTCAAGAGTCTGGACTCTAGATCCAATGAGTTTTTTTTTTTACCCAGTGAACCCCGTAAAGTTGAAATAACAATATTTCTCAGTATTCCCTGACTGTGGTAACCGTGTTGTTTCTGTTTCGGGTTCATCTTGTTTCGAACAATTTTTCCGATCGCACCTCTCTGCCTCCTGCTGAGAAGCGCGAATGGACCCCAGGATCAAGAGTGGCGGGAAACTGGCGTTTCTGATAGCGGGGGCGTTGGCGGCGTGGGGCGCATGCGCAGGACGGAGCGACGAGAAACTGATGCGATGCGCGGAGATAACGAAGAAGCCCGCGACGAGATTCCACTTGGTCCAACCGTGCAGTTTTTCCCGGATGGTCATCGTCGGGCTCACCAGGGCACCCTCCTTGGAGAGGTGCGCCGTCTTCGCTCACCGGAAGCAGGGCTTGGCCATCAATTACAATCAAGCCGGTAAGTCGTAAATCAGACAACACGGAGAAAAACACTTCGTAACTAGAAATCTTCGCGCGCCCCCGCTTCAGATCTGAATAAATGGGAGAAAATCAAGGAGGCACAGGAAAAAAAAACATTGGATCTGAAGTCCAGACTCTTAAAAACATCGAAAAGAAATAGTACTCTTGATTCAATCAGAGTCTAGCTTAAATCAAGAGCCAAGCCTCTTAATTTAAGCGGATTTCGTTTTGATTCAAGCGAAAATCCGATTGAATCAAGAGTATTTTTTCTTGTCAATGTTTTCAAGAGTCGGGACTCTAGATCCGATGTGATTTTTTTTCCAGTGTGAGAATAGAGAGAAAAGTGAAGAGGAAATTCATGTCCCGAAAAAGTATGAAAAAATGTGAAACTTACATGAAATGTAATTCTTTACGCCCGTGGGAGTGTTAAGTACTTGTTCTCCTTGATTTCCTCTTTCTTCATCTTTTCGGCTTCTCTCTCTTCCTTCTTTCTTTTTCTCCTTTGTTTCCCATTTTATTTTCCCAAAATTTCGCGTCCCTCGCATCGCTGCGCCCCCCCCTCCCCCCCCCCCCCCCCGGGGCGGTGGCGGCAAGTATGATAGTTACGCCACTGGGACCCGTAGTTGAAGTCATATGGATGTCTGAAGTTATCGGATCACGTATCTAAAAACTTGCGGTCCAGCTGCCGAAGTTCGGGTCAGACGTCTGAAGTACTTCGATATATGCCGAAGGGTTCGGGTCACACATCGGAGGTACTCCGGTACATACCGAAGTGCCTCGATGTCTGACCTGAACTTCGGCAGCTCGACCTCAAGTTCCCGGATGTGTGATCAGAAAACTTCAGAGATTCGTATGACCTCAACTTCGGGTCCCACGCACGAAGTTTTTTTTTCCGTGAAATACTGCGAAAGAGGCACCTCGTTATATTGAGAAATTCAATTTCAGTCTGGTTCGGGAATTCCCGGGGTGCTGACACGTTGT
The DNA here is from genome assembly GCF_918797505.1 of Bemisia tabaci. Classification (NCBI taxonomy): domain Eukaryota; kingdom Metazoa; phylum Arthropoda; class Insecta; order Hemiptera; family Aleyrodidae; genus Bemisia; species Bemisia tabaci. Next base: position 32,528,018 of record NC_092802.1, read on the forward strand.
GGGGGCTCCTGAAAATGACGGATCCAGCAAATTGGCAACATTGTTTTTACTCTACTTAAACCTATGGAAATGTATCGCTTCTTTGAGGGGCTAGATGCTCCGACCAGAATCGATTATTTGACAAAAGTTTAATTGAAGAAAAACTGGTGTCGCCAAATTGCTAGAACCGCTTCTGAAGTGCGCGGGAATAAACAATTCATGGCCAACATGGCGCGGCGCGGCTTTTCCAGAATGCAAACATTTGGATTTCATTGTAAATGCTTAACGACCACGTGGGGAAGTTCATGTCAAACATGTTATGCTAAACTTTAAGGATTTCAATCATATCGAACACTTTCATAACGGAATATTTGCCCTTATAGCCACTTGCCTGAGGCTTTTGTCGCTTACTGTCGGTGGCTAACAAGCTGAAAATACGGAAAGAGAGTGAACCAGATTGGCTTAAAAATTTTCGTTTTACCGGTGATTTTACAGATATGAGTCCTTCAACACAATCTAGAATTTTTGTTGGTACAATTTATTTTTCTTGCGGCAACTTGCTTGCACATTTCGTCGCTGTATGTCACTTACTTACAAGTTGGGATCCTTACATCATCCATTAAACGAGGATATTAAATTTTCATGACTAGATTTATTAAAACAGCGTCCCAATCAGAAAATTTACAGAAATGAGGCCTCTAATACAATTTTAAATAGGTTACGATCCCAATAACAGCTCAATTACGAAACATAGTAAATACAGGGAAGACATATGACCTTCCTGTAACTTTTCGAGTGATTAACAAACCTCTGAAGAAGTTTGTTTTCAAGGTAACTACGAAAGAAGGTTGACTTAAATAAAAATTGAATCTCATTTGAGGCTAAGTTACGGTTGTGAATCTCTTACAAAGTAGGGGTTTTTACCGATTAAAATTTCTTGTTTTTTCACGAGGGGAATTAACATGGTAAGCGCTTAAAACTGTACTCTTATTCCAAGAAATCGAACCTAAAACCGATTTATCTAGATGGAAAGTTCTGTGCAAAAGCACACGGATAGAACATCTATTACAAACTGATTTGTTCTATATTTTGTTTTGTAGTACGGCAAGGCGTGATATTCGCCCAAAATCATGCATGTGAATTCTCTTTTATATTCCCTTCACGTTGGTCTGATTTCCCTTCGTGCTCAAGGCATTCAGATTTTGACGCTATTTCCGGAGAGCGAATGGGATCCTTTAAATTCAATAGCTTTCAACGCATGTCGAAGCATTGTCGACGAATCGAAACAAGACTTATTTTACATTTACGAGGACGGATTGCACTCCAAACCTTCATTCGAGCACTTTAATCAACAGTTGCATGAAGCCTCCATTAAAACAATTTTGATATCCCACCACACTCAACTAAAAAATGCTGTCAATACCAATCATGCCAAAAATTTCATATTCATTCTCAACGATGTGAGAGAGCTGATGAGCTTAATTCTTTACACAGTGTCACAACCAAGACTCTTGGAGGAAAACGGGGAAAACACGAAAAGTCTCACATACGATAAAATTAAGCCAGAACATCAGTCGGAGTGTATTTTACCTCTATACTGTGTGACTGTAGATGGTCGTTCGTTTTGGACGCTAGAGGCAAAAACATGCAGTAAAGAGTTGAGACTATCATCAGCCGAATTGGAGCCCAATTCGATTCTAAGCGATCGAGTGTTTAATGAAACTCGAGGTTTGTACATCAACAAAATTTGGAATTCTAAGAATTATCTGGTATTCATCATAAAAAATTTCGATCCGATTTACAAACACCCGGCATATACAGCACCATTAAATATAGGAATAGGGAATGGAATGCAAAAGTACACAGTGGATACAGACCCGGTCGCTAGGCTAGTATTCTGTTTCAAATTTTTTTGGCGCTTCTTTAAAGGACTAAAATCAGTCATTTGCCACTCGCAGGGTTGTGTGAAATATAGTCCCTTCATGGAAAAACTCATCTCAACTGAAGGTGAGACCGATCAGTATTTTTTCGACTTTTCTTGGAACGATATGCACAGAAAATCAATCAACATACTCTACACTTCAGGAAAAATTCATAATTCTACGGTTTATCAGTCTTCGTCCTCATACCATTGGGGTTGAATCGGACAAATTAATATTGAATGACTTCAAACGTGCTGTAAATTGCACATTGACATACCCATCACATACGAATTACAATTACATGGTAGACCAATTCAACAGTTACGGTACTGAAGCAGGCTTGAGATTCGACATTGACTTGCAGCCGTTTGAGTATGGACTCAGTTTAGAGGGAACTAATTACTCCAGGTATGATTTTTCAGTCAGCATTGATACGAGATCTCTCTGCATTGCAACTCCACATAGTGGTTTTATGTCACAAGGTCTGGTGATTTTCAAAAGCTTTTCGCCAATCGTATGGACACTCATTGTTCTTACGATTGTTAGTTTCTGGATCATACTGGGCACTTTCCATTACTTACAATGCAAAGTATTTTACTTCTTCTACCCAGACGCAGAAGTTGAATTTTACAGAAACTTATCTTCTCTGTTCACTGTTTACGCGTACTTCATGTGTGGTAGCCCAGCAAACCTACGCCTGGGCCATCTTTTGACTGGAAAAGCCCTCTTCGTAATTTTCAGTTTTTCTGCGATCATAATAACTAATGCTTTTTTGGGTTGCATGACAACGCTTCTCAGCAAGAGAGTTCTGTATCCGGAAATTGATTCACTGAAAGCCTTGGAGGAATCAGATTTGCTCATTCAAATAATCTATGATGATGTTCCAACGGAAAAGGAAATGTTTTCTCAGCAAAACCATTCAGAGGTGCTTAGTGCCAAATTGGCGCATAATTTATACTCTTACTCTGTAGCGGAATTCGGGGAAGTCATTCTTAATTATTATAGTTTCTTTGAAGATGATGAGTCTTCCGCAGAATCTAATTTTACTAAAAATCGCTTCATGGAGATTAAAAAGAATATTATTTCTATGGCTGCGATGGATGCCATAATGATCAGTGTACCGTTCTCTTCCAAGCGCAGGGAAAATGTCCGTATAAATCATGGATTTCACGTAAATATTGAGCATCATCTGATGCAAGAGTGCCTCATTACGTATCCGGTAATGATTCCATTCCTGAAAAATTCTTTTCTCTATGATAAGTTGAATCGAATAATTTATCAAAATCTAGAAACTGGGCACATGAGAAGAATGCTGGAGAGATATGATCCCTACGCAATGACATTTGCATCTGAGGACACTGATGCAGAGGGTGGTGAGCCTAAGCCATACGATCTAAACGATTTGCAGTCAGCTTTTATAGGACTCATATTTGGTTTATTTGCGAGTTTCCTCACCTTTATAGGAGAAATTTTCACTGACTTGTATCCAAACGCTGTCATTCTGAAATATTTGAAAAGTTTAAAATTCTTCTGGTCACGGAAGGTGAGAATGGACAAAGTGTAATCTAAGTTATAATCATGTGTATCAATGATAAAAAGCGGCTCTACTCTTGTAACTTAGACGAGGAAAAAAACTCAAAAATGGCCCGAACTGTAGCTAACAAGGTTGAGAAATGGTGCTGGGTCCACACTATTCCGCGGGGAATACACACTACACAGCCAAGAAATTAAAAAAAAAAAAAATTTACTTCGAGTCAAAAATGTTTTTGCTCAATAGTACCAGTACAAGAGTGAGGCGGGAAGAAGACTAATTAACCGATTCCAGTTTCGCTTAGAATATGACTCCACTTCGGAATTTCAAGTGGAAAATTAGGCAAAAACTGTCGTTGTGCCTAATTTTCGTGATTATAGCCTTACAATTAGTAGCCGGGGAAAGTATCGTAATTATTTGAGAGCGTCAAGCGCATGGAAATAAGTTCATGACTTACGAATGGAACACTATTCTGTTGGAAGAAAGTTAGGAAGGTCTGTGGTTTTTCGGGTGTTTGAAGCAAAGAAGGTTTTTAAGAAAAAAAGAAGAAACAAGCAGTGAACTCCACACAATGTGTTGATAAGGCGCGTCATTGACTCGTACGTATCAACTTGGTTAGTTATCATCTACAGAGATTCCTCTTAGAGAGTACAATATTAGTGAAAAGATTAAAAAGGTGGGAGACCTTTGAACTCTCATCAAGATTTACTTTGTAAGTAGTCTGTAATATATGAATGGAGTGCGAAAGGAAGATTGTTAAACAATTAGACTAAAAACCTCCATGTATTAATATCTCTAAAAAAGAACGCAGAGAATTTTACAATTCCTGTTTTTTCAAATAATCATAGTATTATTTAACGTTACCCTGTAAATTGAATGCAAATCATTTAGTTTTAGTTTTAAACCATGTAGATAGATACAAGGAAATACCTGTAGTAGTTACGTTGTATTTAAATAAAGTTCCTTTAAAAAAGTTATTTTTCGAGAATCGATGATTACTGATTGCGATCCCAAAAAACGATCGATTTTCCGCAAAAGATCGAAAAAATCGAGGTAACAAATCGGAATATGTCGACTCCCTGACGTGAAAATTTAATCCTACGTGTAATAATACTTACGTCGCGATGTGTTGAACTGAGAACATGCGTGAACAACGATTAGAAGCCCTCGACAACGCATCGGTTCGACAACAAAAAACGGGGAGTTTGAATTTTTCTAAAAATAAAACATCTAGATAATTTAAATCAATACCGTAGGCTGAATTCTGCGCATTCTTTTACTTTGTTTTAAGAGGGAGGAAAAAAAAACAATTGCCGTGAAACATAGCTTTTCATCATTCTGTTGCCAGGCTATAAATCTAGAAACATCCTCTTTAGAAATTTTAAAGAATCCCTATACACATCTTGAAGAACGTACCATAAAAAGAATGTCACGAACTAAAACATTACTCACCCGCAAGGATCGGCTAGAAAGTACAACAATAGAAGACCCTGCTCTCACACGCGGGTGAGGAAGCGCCTTCAACGCCTCCCATATCACATAACGCTCAGCCGCCATGCAATTCATAAAGCGCCCCCGTCGTGTTTCTGCCTAGTTCCTCTTTTGAAGGCGTTTCGGCGTTCGGCACACGCTCATGGATTATTATTGAGATGACGGTTCTCATTGCAGGTAACGACATGGCTTCTAACTGCTTAGTTTTGGATTGTCCCGAGTATGATACCTTGCTGTCGCTTCAACCACATTCGTCCTTCGACTACTACAGTTTATATTCGCGACCAATACGTAAGTATGAGCACTATTAATCCCATTGGTGATATCTCTTTAGAAAGAAGTGACTTTTTACTTTCGGGAGGGATAGTTCTAACTTTAGCCGCACTGGGAAAAACAAATTGGATCTTGAGTCCAGACTCATGAAAACATTGACAAGAAAAAGGACTCTTGATTCAATCAGATTTAAGCTTAGATCAAAAGGAAATCCGCTCAAATTAAGAGGCTTGGTTCTTGATTTAAGCTTAAATCTGGTTGAATCAAGAGTATTTTTTCTTGTCGATGTTTTTAGGAGTCTGGACTCTAGATCCAATGCGGTTTTTTTTTTTCCCAGTGCGAGAATTTTCCCCCTCGGTTAAATGTTCTATAAGAGAGTAGAAAATCTTCGTCTAGGATGTTTCGCGCATTGCGAACTTGATGCAGCTGACTTGTTTTTTTACGAGTGGGAACGCTGAGTTCACGGGTCAAGAAACATTAATTGGACCGCGTTTGGCAGAAAGTAACCAAGCCACATCAGCTTTCGCCAAAATTAACTGGGTCGTTATTTTCTTACAAGTAGTTACAAGAGAACGTTTGTGTAGATTTTTTTTTGGAAATTTTAAGGAATTTGCCTCGTACTTCGCGGAAAATTCCCTGAACTTCGCACAAAAATCCGCACGATCGTTTTCATCTAAAAAATTAAATTTCCCCATTAAAATCGGCGACAACTGATGTGGCTTGGTTCCTTTCTACGCGGTCCAAATGTTTTAGTCACGAGTTAATTCTAGTAATTTTCGTCCAAATCATTTCCTGCGTCAAACTGTAATAAGAAACCATAAGCGAATTTTCGCGATCAATCGCCGTTGAATGATATTGGACTTCTTCGTTGGTCTCACCGGAGACCGTTGGAATCCATCAATTTGAAATTTGAAATTCACCTCGGGACTAGAATTTGATTTTTGAATTGATGCAATCGATGCCAGAAACTTCACCTTTCACCAGAATTTTTGTTTCGTCAATACTTTTCCTTTTGAGTTTCGCCAATTCAAGTCTGGTGTTTCTGCAATTTGCTGTGTTTTAGTGTTCCGTGTTTTCTTATTTTCTTCTATTTTCATTTTAAAAAAAAATCTGAACTCTGATTGGCTCCTGCTATCGCCGATCATCGGCATCACTCAGCGCTGATCAATTCTTTTGATGAATGATATTCGATCGCGAAAATTCGCTTCATGCATCAGAATTCTTTAATTCGTAACTTGTCTACCGGTCCATTGCGCTATTTGATAATGGTCCCTGCTTCTATTTGTATGTTTCGCTTCTAGCCGAAGAGAACACGACGTGCATTCCTGGCGTGGGTATGGTTTACTTGCACCGCGGCAAAGTCAACTACTCCGAGGCGGAGGATCTCTGCGAGAACAAGGGAGGCAGATTGGCCAGCGTCGTCTCCGAGAGTCGAACCAACGGCCTCTCTCGGCTCGTCGCAACTCTCGGCACCCAGAACAAACTCACCGTCGCCTACGTTGGTCTCGCCGACACCAAAGTCGAGGGCCAATTCATCAGCTCGAAGAGTAAGAATCCTTTATAATGGGCCTGTCTTAAACTTCAGCGGGAGCAAACCGATGAGTTTTATCGCGTAGAGAACGGCTCCAAAATCGTCATGACCTATATTTTAGGAGGATCGATATGCTCTTCACTGGTAAAAAAATCACATTGGAGCTAGAGTCCAGACTCTTGAAAACATTGACAAGAAAAAGTACTCTTGATTCGATCAGATTTACGCTTAAATCAAAAGGAAATCCGTTCAAATTAACAGGCTGGGTTCTTGATTTAAACTTAAATCTGATCGAATCGAGAGTATTTTTTCTTGTTGATGTTTTTAAGAGTCTGGAATCCAGATCCGATGTGCTCGATCAATCTGACAGTGGGTCAGTTGCACTGGTAACAGAATTGTGTTTTGATGCTTAATTCTTGTGGATTAGCTAAAAATAGTAAGATCTGTCAAAACCGCAACTCTCTTCAACATTAACCGAGGTATCGATCTTCGGAAAGTCGGGTTTTTGACGTCATCGACCACGGTAGTGACACCCTTGGTTTCTTTCACCTTGCTTTCATCCGAGTTTCATATTGAGTAACCAGTGCAAGTATGCGTCACACTGAATAATGGAAGCAAGGTGGAAAAAACCAAGGGTGTCGCCACCGTGGTGGATGACGTCAAAATCCTGACTTTTCATAGGGTGATATCTCGGTTTATTGAACGTAGAAAGCTGCGGTTTGGACAGTTCCTTTTACTTTTGGCTAATTTGCAAGAATCAAGCATCAAAATACGATTCTGTGACCAGCGCAACTGACCCATAGAGGTTCTCTGCGAAGTATTCAGAGACTTTGACGCTGCAATAGAACAGTGACCTCGTGCCGACTTCAGCCGCACGGCAAAAAAATGAAATGTTACATGATTAAAATCGCTCAAAAATCACAATGAGCGCATTGGGAAAGTCTGGAAGACACTCCTAACATTACAATATGCATGAGACATATGCGTTTTATATGCATCCCGCCTCGAAAACGATACTACGATACAGGTGAATATTTCGGAAGAGGAATCGCTCAATACAACCCCTTTTTTTTTGCAACAATTGCAACGACGAAACCTAGAAATGAATTAAACAATATTAGAGGTTGCAGACGACTCGAAGGATTATTGTTTAAGCATATATATTTTTGTATATAATTTTTCCATAATGAGAGATTAATAATGCCCTACTCCGTTCCTGGCTCCCTTGTAAGCAGGGAGTGAAGTCCATCCCAACGTTCTTTTTCAATCTAAAAGAGAGGATTCACGTGAAATTGTCAACTAAAGTATTTTGTACATTTAATTAGCGTTTAGGAATGATTCTTCAACATTCATTAGAGCTTCGTTAGTTGCTTTTGCGTAATTTACGAAGTATCACTACGAAATGAAACATCGATCTGTTTAGTTATGTTCCTCTCCTCTATCCTTCCCTTGATGCGGCTTCGGATATGGATTCTGTCCTCTGATTATGGATAAATCGGGGGACCATTCATAAGTGGTCCTCGATGAATTCACGCTGGCCATAGAATTTACAACACTTCTCTGCTAAAAGTTAGTTGAGGGGCTTGGAGAAGTCCGGAGTTGTTTTAAATAAGTTTGTATAATCCGTTCTCATCACGTTTTCTACAGTGGCGGGGCGTGAATTGCGATGTATCGATTGTTATGCCATTTAAACCTATGGTAAAGAATCGATTATTAGGAAGTTTGCTGCGAACACCCTATTTATCGATCCTTTTCCATAGGTTTAAATGGCAGATCATTCGATACATCGCAGAGCACGCCACGCCATTGGATTTCTGATATTATTAATGACATTTGTCCCCGCAGACGAGCCGTTGAGGTGCTTCCCGTACCGAGCGTGGGCCCCGAGCGAGCCGCGACACAAGAAATCTCGGGAGGACTGCGCGGTCATCGATTCGCGCAACAGCTGGCGGGTCGTCGACTGCAAGTCCAAACATCCCTTCCTCTGCGAGCTCACCCCTTCGGGACCACTCCAAGACGACGTCCAGGCTTGCTACCGACTAGCAGACATCAGTAAGATCAATCATTATTTAAGACCGAAATAAACATAGTTAGAAGACCCCGCACAAAAAAGTTAAACAGGGTAATCGGAGCAGGCAACGATTAAGATCAGAGAATTATTGCCAGATGGTGCTGAAGAATTAGCCATTTCATCCATTTAAACACATATTATATATCCATATTTCGGGTGAGGCAACAGGTGAGCGCGGAGCATTGTTGTCAGATAGTGCTGAAAATCACTTTTCCACACTTGGTCACATATTAAAATTCTGAAGTTGCTAACGTGTAACATCTTCGTAGTGGCACTTGGTAAAGTTGTAGTTTTGGAAAAACTTCGATTTGTATAACCAATAATTAAACAACTTTCTATGGTTACCCCAAAACAACAAACAAATATAAAACAACAGATGCTGATACGGCTTAATGTTGGTGCAACAATGGGGGATTTGCACGATAAATGTTTAATGCTGCATCTGAAAGTGCTTAATGAGCGGAGCCCACGGTTTTTTTTCAAATTGTGTGAAAGTAGGTGGGGGAGAGGGAGGGTGAAGGTGCGTTTTTTTTCCCATGATTTTTCTTTTAATGGAACATTGTAGAAAAATAGATTTTAAAGTGAGGAAGTATACCGCCTTGTGAAGTCATTTGTATCCCATTTAAACACATGTATTTTAGTGGATAGATAATTCTTCATATCTTCGTCAATACTTGTTCAATGTAGAAATCGAGGAAATTCTCATTTTCAACAGTCTGATTGTTGCAACTGTAACTGGCTTTGTCGGTGAGATATTTAAAATTCATTAATTTAACAATAAGCGAGAGCAGAGGCATCAAAGATAGAATAGGGTGAATATCGCAAGGATGACGTAGCCACTAAATCAGTCCGTAACGCAGTCAATTTCGCGGGGTTTCGCGTTCTGGTTTCTGGCGCGTAAAAAATCGAAGGTGGCCGTCGGGCAACTGCGCCCTAGCGCGATCTATTATTTTACAATTCCCCCGGTCGGTGCCGGTGTGGGTCGGAAGGTGTTGTAAAGTATACCCCGCCGCCGAGTTGCACCAATTACGGTGGACACATTTTTGCTCGGCCCGACACCCGGAGTAAGGGAGCAGCAACGGTTTCGCGACGGAATATATTATTCATGGAAAAAATGACAGAGATTTATGCCAACGCCACGGAGAGCCCGCGCGTGAGGCGATGTTGCCAGTACAGAGTCGCCTTAAAAAGTAGTATCGTGAAACGCCTGGCAGAAAGCGGAATAGTGGTAATGATGTGGCGGAGGAACGTAGAGGAACAAGTACATCAATTCACATGAAACACTGAAGTTTTCAGTGAGCGCAGCATAGTTTCTTTCCGCATAAGTAGGTCAAACGGGTATATTGGCCAAATGCAAACTTCAGCGTGGAGAAAAAACTTCGTGCACGGGACCTGAAGTTGAGGTCATATGGATCTCCACAGTTTTTGGATGACGCATCCGAAAACTTGAGGTTGAGATGCTAAAGTTCGGGTCAGACATCTGAAGTACTTCGGTATAAACCGGAGGGTTCGGGTCACACATCTGAAGTGCTCCAGTACATACCTAAGTACTTCAGTTGTCTGACCCGAACTTCGGCAGTTGGACCTCAAGTTCTCGGATGTGTGATCCGAAAACTTCAGAGATCCATTTGACCTCAACTTCGGGTCCCATGCACGAAGTTTTAATCTCCGTAAGCTAGATCAGAAAGAATACAGTAGTTTTATATTGAATGACTCAAAAATTACGTTGAGTGCATTGGTAATGCCTGGAATTATTTCTTAACCTCACAAAATCCGTAGCGTGGCCATGTGGGGGGAGGGCCATCAGAAATTTTTGAGTTGCCCCCCCGCCCTCCACTCCCCGAGGGGATCAAAAACTGGAAAATACCTAAACAAGTTTCCCCCTCGATATGAGGAAAAACGTCTTAAACCGCAAATCGATATCATAATTACACTGGAAAAAAACACATTGGATCTAGAGTACAGACTCTTGAAAACAATGACAAGAAAAAGGACTCTTGATTCAATCAGATTTAAGCTTAAATTAAAAGGAAATCTGCTCAAATTAAGAGGCTCGGTTCTTGATTTAAGCTTAAATTTGATTGAATCAAGAGTATTTTTTCTTTGCCGATGTTTTTAAGAGTTTGGACTCTAGATCCAATGTGTTTTTTTTTTCCAGTGTAGAACTGAAGTTATGGCCAGTGGTGCGCAACATTTGAATAACCCTTTATTTGCCGTCCTCCCGTTTTTGAAGCGGGAGCTTAAAAAGAGGCATATATTTCTTGCGCAGATTGTGAAGTTAGGAGTGCATTTCTAACTTTGCTGATCGTGATTTTAGATCCATCTTCCGTAAGAAGCTATACCCCAGTCTGCTTAAGCTGAAGTTTGCAGCAGGCCCGCACTTGAGAAACGATCGGCGATCCCCTCACAAGACAACGCGTTGACGGAGTACGCACCTACCGCGGCAACGACGCGACAATTGACGTTGACGTGTCGGTTCGCGTCGAACGCCTTGCCGCGCGCCGCGCCGCCGTGACATGGACAGAGGAACAGCTGAACTATGATGGACTAGCGCGAGCCCATTGCGCGACAAGGTACAACAACTCATGTCTCATGCTCGTTTCCTCGGACGCGCGCCGCACCGCGAGTATGACGCTAGTCCATCCTCGACACGACACAGCGACGCAGGGGGCGATTTATCTCCGCCGCACCACCTGCTCCCATGCGAATCACCGCCAGTGCCAGATCATCGGAATTAAATAAGTGGATCACTCACTGGAAAAAAAACACATTGGATCTAGAGTGCAGACTCTTAAAGACATCGACAAGAAAAAGTACTCTTGATTCAATCAGAATCTAGCATAAATCAAGAACCAAGCCTCTTAATTTAAATGGATTTCGTCTTGATTCAAGCAAAAGTCCGATTGAATCAAGAGTATTTTTTCTTTTCAATGTTTTCAAGAGTCTGGACTCTAGATACAATGTGTTATTTTTTCCTGAGCTGGACAAGAAATTAAAGGGCCTGTTACAAACTTTTGCCAGAGCAAAAAGAAGAGTTGCTTCTATCAGTAAATGTCTCAAAAATCACGATGAGCGCATTGGCAAAGTATGAAATGCACTCCTAACTTCACAATCTGCGAAAGGAAATTAGCGTTTTATTGAGCTTCCTGTCTCAAAAACGATACTACGATACAGGTGAACATTTCGGAGGAGGAATCGATGAGTAAAACCCCTGACACTGGGATGGTACACAGTAATTAACATAAGACTGACGCTTCCACGCGCAAATCGTGAGGAAGCGCCGTATAATCCGAGAGCCCGACAACGCAGGGTTCCCACAAAATTTTGGGATTGAAATTCCCTTATTTTCATGGTACAGTTGACTAAAATTCCCATCTACCTGTAAATGTCTCAAAAATCACGATGAGCGCATTGGCAAAGTTTGAAATGCACTCCAAACTTCACAATCTGCGTAGGAAATTAGCGTTTTATTGAGCTTCATGCCTAAAAAACGATACTACGATACAGGTGAACATTTCGGAAGAAAAATTGCTCAGAACAACCCCTGACACTGGGATGCTGCACAGTAATTAACATAAGATTGATGCCTCCACGCGCAAATCGCGAGGAAGCGCCGTATTGTCCGAGAGCCCGACAACTTTTTGAGATAGACAAAGGGTTGCCACAAAACTTAGAAATTAAAATTCCCTGATTTTCCTTGTACAGTTGACTAAAATTCCCTTCTACCTAAATGTCTCAAAAATCACGATGAGCGCATTGGCAAACGTTAGAGTACCTGTATAGGGAGAGTAGCGACAGATCTGAAACTCCGAAAGTCCATCAGGCCTTCACCGATGCCTCCGCGAATAAAGTTAGGGCCCAAAAGGGCAGCCAACCTATGAATTTCGAATGTCCAGAGCGATTTACAAATACAATTGTTACGAACCGTTGTTTAGAAAGCATGTATTTGGTTTACTTTCTGCATAAATTTACTTATTTTTGCGAAAGAACGCTCATTTATGTACATTCTTAGCCATCTTGGTTAGAATTGAAATCTGTAGGCTGGCAGTGAAATTTTGTGTGTTAGAAGTTGCTCAGAAGGGTGGCTGCACTTTTGGGCCCTAAGCCCTCCATGAACCGATCTGTCGCTACTCTCCCTATACAGGTACTCTAGCAAACGTTGAAATGCACTCCTAACTTCACAATCTGCGTAAGAAATTTGCGTTTTATTAAGCCTCCCGCACTGCAAAAACGATACTACGGCATAGGTGAACACTCCGTTAGAGGTGTCGACCTATCCAACCCCTGAGCACGAAAGTACTACACAATATTCAACATGGCCGACATCAATCCGCCAAAACTTTAGTGCCTGGCCGAGATTCTAACCATTTGTTAACAACTCAGCGTGTTTACATACAGGGTGAGCGAAAAGTCCCCGACCCCCCCTCTAACTTTTGAACGAATTGAGCTAAGGAAATGAAACTTTGGGAATGTTCCTATCTCAAAGGGGACCATCTTTTGAGGGGGTCAAAATTTTGGTCCCCCCCTCAGGGGGGGCAGGGGCCCCCCAACTTTTTTTTTTCAAATAGCAACCCCTATCTTGTGATACCTCATCCGAAAGAGCATAAAAAACTAAGAATTTTGGCGCAAACCGCAGATCAATATCTCAATTTTTGACCGAGTTATGATAGGTCAAAGGTCAAATTTGACCTATTTTCAAAAAATCATAACTCCGGTTCAAATTATCGTAAAGAAAAAAATAAAACGGGAAAATTTACCAAATTGTGTTCGCTTTTACGTAAAAATTTCAGAAATCACTTCGATTTAATTTTAAGGGGGGGCTCGGACCCCCAAATACGTCAATTCAAAGGTCATTCAATTTTCCCGCGAAATAAGCCAATTTCCTCTGGATTTGCCTCCACATTATCTCAGTAAGGTCAAAATCAGTTCAACATTACGTTGGCAAGTCCCCAAATTTCGGGAAAAGTTAAAAAAACGAAATTTAAGGTGATTAAATTTGACCGTTTAAATTTCGTTTTTTTAACTTTTCCTGAAATTTGGGGACTTGCCAACGTAATGTTGAACTGATTTTGACCTTACTGAGATAATGTGGAGGCAAATCCAGAGGAAATTGGCTTATTTCGCGGGAAAATTGAATGACCTTTGAATTGACGTATTTGGGGGTCCGAGCCCCCCCCCCCCCCCCCCTTAAAATTAAATCGAAGTGATTTCTGCAATTTTTACGTAAAAGCGAACACAATTTGGTAAATTTTCCCGTTTTATTTTTTTCTTTACGATAATTTGAACCGGAGTTATGATTTTTTGAAAATAGGTCAAATTTGACCTTTGACCTATCATAACTCGGTCAAAAATTGAGATATTGATCTGCGGTTTGCGCCAAAATTCTTAGTTTTTTATGCTCTTTCGAATGAGGTATCACAAGATAGGGGTTGCTATTTGAAAAAAAAAAGTTGGGGGGCCCCTGTCCCCCACTGAGGGGGGGGCCAAAATTTTGACCCCCTCAAAAGATGATCCCCTTTGAGATAGGAACATTCCCAAAGTTTCATTTCCTTAGCTCAATTCGTTCAAAAGTTAGAGGGGGGGTCGGGGACTTTTCGCTCACCCTGTATTCACGAGTTCTTCGCGTTGATGAAGATCCGCTTTGGTTGACCTTGTGCTCCCGATTGTGATTTACTCCCGGAAACGTCGGCTATGTTGGGCACTTCTATTAGGAAAGGGTTAAATGGAATGGTACCTTTAACGAAATGTTCACCTGTGCCGCAGTTTAATTTTTCAAGCGGGAAGGTAAAAAGACGCAAAGATGCAAGAATCAAGATGACGGGTCTTCCGTCGCAGTTTCAAAGTGCGTAAACTTAGTTGGCCCGGATTCTGACTGATTGGGAAACTTTTGAGTCCAAGAAGGATTATCATAACATCTTTTTTAGGAGCGGTGAAATTCATAGTGGTGTAGAATAATGTACAAACGGATTTGGCCATTAAGGTCCACCGCGAAGCATTCAGAGACTTTAACGCTGGGTTAGAACAATGTACCAGGAGACTGGGTGCGAATTTAAGCACTCTGATGCACGTTTCCAGTCCAAAATTTCACGTAGAACACGATTAGCGCAACGAAAACTCCTGAAATTAACTCCTTACCAGGATATCAACGGTTTTTAATTCGAATTTGTTACGAATATGTTGAAATTCCCGCTTAAATGAAAGACCAGACTTCACTGGAATTAAAACGCGCACTACAACGGTTTTGGCGGGCTTCTCAATAAGCAATTTTCCTTCCCTATCTTATTTTCTCCTAAGTATAAACAACAAGCTATAGCTAATTCAAAGCGCTGGAATTGAGATCATTACATTCTCTTACGGCAAAGACTGTCACGGTGACGATTTAACTCAAGTAAATTAATGTTTATTCTTCAAGCGGAAGTTTGAATTGATGAGTCGAGTATAATTGATATCTTTGACAAAAGGTCTTTCATTAATCATCGCTGTGCGAATCATTTTCTACGTGACACTTAAATGAGAAAACATATTAGAAGGCCTAGTTTCAGTTTCGTATTTAGCCTGGTGGTCCATTTCTAAAACTTCACATGATGACATCTGAAAACTTTAATGAAATAAAAACGATATTGTTGCTAATTTAACTAGGACTTTCCCGAGGTTATTTAAAAACTATTACTCAGGATATTTTTTTGTTCCTCTCATTTGCAGAAATGAAAGCAATGTGTTTGGCGCGGGCAAACTACTCCGAATTCTTGTCAACGACAGAAAATCCAGACCGATGCCAGGAACTGGAAGCTATTGGAATGGCCAATTTGAATAGAACTTTATCAGCAGAGGGTTCACTTCACAACGCTACGATGGGAACCCAGGGAGCTACATGAAGAAATTCGATCATGTATTTTTACTTTCTCGCTCCCATAGGGTAGAGAGGAAGTATTGTCATCCTCCAAAAAAAAAAAAAAAAAAAAAAAAGTTGAAATTTCATCATTTCTAGATGTTTTAAGGTCCCAGGAGTAAAAATAACCATACTTGAAAAAATGTGTGTCCGTCCGTGTGGCGTCCCCCAAATCTGTCTACAGCGATATCTCAGAATCTATCTGTTCGATTTCATTCAAAATTGGCACAGGACACCTTATCTATGGTCTCCTTATGCACGTCCAACGATTTTGAGGTACGCTAAAATTTGGGGGGGCTACGCTCAATTGTCCATTTTTAGCAAAATCACACGGAAAGCTCATTTTGAAAGACTGTAAATTTTGAAAAATGTCTTTAATTCTTTAACAATGGGCATCAAGCACATCACCTGGGTCATTAATTTAAGTTCCAAAAAGATCTTTGGACTAAACTCAAAATTCAAGAGATACGAGGCCCAAAAGTAGGGCACTTTGCTCCGCGAAACAGCTCATTTTCAAGGACTGTAAATTTGAAAAAAAATAAAAAAAAATGCCTTCAATTCTTCGAAAGTTGGCATAAGAGCACCACCTGGTTCATTAATTTAAGTTCCTACGAGGTCTTTGGACTAAACTAAAAATTGAAGGGTTACGCGTCATTTAGTGAGGGCACTGCGAAATCACACAGAATATATGGACTAAAATTTTGAAAAATGCCGTTAATTCTGTGAAATTTGGCATCAAACGCAATTGAATCATTGATTTGAGTTCCTGAAAGATAGGACTAAACTCAAAATACGAGGAGTGCAGACCATCTCAAGGGGGTATCGAGATCACTCATCGGTGGGAAGCTCCGCAGTCTGGGCGTAACATTCTAACAAATGGATTAAATGTATTAAAATTGGAGATAAAAAAGTTAGCAACTGCTACATACCAAAAAGAATCCTTGCACAACTATCCTACTCAGCTTAAACTGTGAGCGAACGGATGAAATGATGATAACATGAGACCAGGTAAAGGGTTGAGGAACAGAAAGTAAAACACTATACCCGATTATATTCACGATATTACGATGCAAATCGTTTATTATTGTTTTAATACTACTATAATGCATTGTTACCCAGCGAATGATGAAATCAAATGTCAAAATTAAGAACTAATAACACAAAAAGTAGATAAAATAAAATAGAAACACCTTGACTAAGATGTAAACAAAGATCCACGTTATCACAGACAGGAATGGAGAAGGAGATTGAGAGTCGGAATGCGGGAGAGTAATGCCATGCCCATACCGCTCTTTGATTGGTTCAAACCCGATTCAACCAACAAGATGAAGATTCATTCCAAAGCGGATAAAGAATGGTAGTCGCATTTCGTACCTTCTTGACGTCACACGGCATCGTGTACGTTTTGGGTTCATCCTGATTGCATGGCACACCATGTACCCTCTGCGCGTCACAGCCTTTAAAATGGCGGCTCAACTCCAGTTGCGACTACCTTTCTTCCTTCACCTGTCTCTACCTCGCTCTCGCCATAGAATAAATAATAAGGCTGGAATTTGTTCTATGCTCTCGCTCATGCTCACTTTCTCATCCCGTCATGATGACGATAATGATGATGATGATTATCATGAATGTCGAGTCAATCGAATTCTTCTTCGACCTATTCTCTACACCAAAACCTAGAATAATAAAGCTCCAAGAGGAGTGCCTTCTTCATTTGAAATGCATGTGCTGTAATGTTGGGTGTCAGCGCTGACGATACCTACTGATCTATCCTGCGTAACCACTTAGATCTCCTATTTATTCCCCCGATACTTTTTGAACATGAAGAGAAGAACATTGCTTTCTGTCTTCTACTTTCTGACATTGCGGTGAAGTTCAAAGCCGAGCCCAGGTAACGATGCAAACTATTCAACCTCTGCCCGTTACAGTTTTCTTGGACACAAAGTATGTAGAAATAGTTGTTGACTGTAATTAATGGCCAACTCAATATCTGCTTGTGTCTGAGGAATGGTATTGGCAGAATGGATTAAATCTTCCTCAGCGACACCATTGGTTGACCTAGGAGAAATGATGAGGTATGAAATCAGGAATGTTTGTCACCTTTGCGCTTCCAAGCAATTTTTACTTAGAATTGTTGACGCAGGGTCTATATGTGTACCAAATGCCATACTTTACAGTTGTTGATATAAATTATTAACTCAATCACAACAACCTTGCAATTTCCTTCCTCCGAGTTCACAGAGTACCTCTCCTCGAACGCAGCATAAATGACCTGAAAAAGTTCAGAGTATTGGACACAAAATGTGTAGAAATAGTGTTTGACTGTACTTAATAGCCAAATTAATATCTGCTTGTGTCTGAGGAATGGTATTGGCAGAATGGATTTAAACTTCCTTTGCGACATCATCGGCTGACCATGGAGAAATGATAGGGTATGAAATCAGAAACTTTTGCAAGCTCTGCGCTCCCAAGCAATTCTTACTTAGCGTTGTTGACGCAGGGTCCTCTGAGATAAATAGGTATAAAATCCTGTTTTGGGAATCCTTAAGCTCATTTGAACAGTGATATTTAGAAATGAATCAAGTTCCATTGCTGTTTTGCAGGCTCTGCGCTCCCAAGAAAATCTTACTTGGCATTGTTAATGCAGGGTCCTCTTAAGTAAATAGATACCTATAAAATCCTGTTTTGGAAATCCTAAAGCTCATTTGAACAGTGATATTTAGAAATGAATCAAGTTCCATTGCCATTAAAATGATGCAACCTGACCTTAAGGGAAACTGAATGCATGCATTCCCGTTCATTTCATTTAAAACCAGAATGTTTGGGTGGAAAAACAAAAATTATTCAAATTCTGGGGCATTTTTCACAAAAAGGAAAAGTTGCATCTTTTTGAAAGCAATTCAATAGACTTGATTCTTTACTGCTATACGCAGTCCATATTTAAACAGTTATTCCATCATCCAAATTATGTTTGCTGCTGGGATAGGTTATTTCAGTGCTAAAAATGAGGCCACCAGCTGCGGCCCAATTATTGAAGCTAAGTGATGCTGCAATCACACGCTGAATTTAGCAGCTGTGATGTGGCACGCTGTCGCCTCAGCACGCTGAATGTGGAAGTCAACAGTAATCGTCCAACGGCTGAAATTTAGCAGATTCGAGTTATTTTCATCCAGATGTGTATCAAATCTGCTCGAATAGTTTAAACGAATAGTTTAACTCGAATAGTTGAATAGTTGCGCGTGACGCGCAAAATTCAGGCATCCGGCCGATGACTTCCACATTCAAGCCACATTCAGCATGTGATTGCGGCATGAACCTGAAACTATAAGACATAGCCCTTGCTCTAAGCCTTCAATAATCGGCCTGCTGATGAGTTGCAACATATTTCCACTTCCAGACGAATGATCATGTCTTGGTTGATGCTCTCGATAGGTTCAGCCGCAGCACACACCAGAAAATTCCTTCTTCGATCGGACCTTTGATGATTCATTGTCGAAATAGCTTTGAACTGATTAAAGATAAATGACACTGCACGAGTGACATTTAGTGATGAATCAGAGATCAAAGTATAAATTTGAAGCTGCTAGAGCAGTAATTTTATCAAACAAGAGTGACCGTCTAAATGCAAAACCCACTTTCGACAGATCTCAGAAACTTTGCATCACCGCAAGGAGATATTAACAGAATATCTATACACCAAATTATTTACGCAACTAGGTGAATTTCTTTGGTAAATTATTGCGCTTAAGAGAAAGTCCTGACTGTAGAAAACAAGAAATAATACCTGTACCGATAGCATAACTGTGTATATGCACTACAGTGGTCACTTACAAAGAACAGACACGAACAAACACTTATGACAAACATTGAACAAGAGAGCAGAACTGGATTAAGTAACTGTAGTCTCTGATTTAGTTCTAAACTGCGAATTTGAAGAGCCATAAGACACAAATCCGATGTGTAATCACTTGGTTTGGGCCAAAGAAACCTTGAACTACATGAGATCATATCGGTAAAGCTTGAGAGGTCAAAAGACTATAATACTAAATAAATGGTGAACTTCTAACTCTTGAATGAATTCAGGACCACATACTTAAGACAAAGAAACTGCAAAACATTTGATTTGAGGCGGAAATGAAAAGAGAATGGTCAGAAAAAAAGAATGTCTGGGTTTAGACATTAGACTTGTAAAACTGATTAGGTATCAGAATGCCCTTTAAAATGAGCCGATAGGCCGTGGCTTCAGGTTGTAAAACACGATGAATATTATTGTTAAATGCTTGGTTGTAAGTCGAAAATGGATTTAAATTAATTAAAATTAAGAGATTTCGAGTTGTTTGGATCATTTGTGTTATCAATCTTCGTTTGTTTATACGACACACGTCAGAGGCATGCAGAGGTACCTCGCCGGCACGCCGGGTCAAAAGTGTGGCCACCGCCGGACGGAGAAAATGGGCGCCATTTTGAGATGGGCCAAGCGGCGCGCGTTTAAATGGGAGCCCAAAATACGGACTTTTGGACTCGTATTTGGTGGGTTAATATTGCTCAAAAAAATCGGGGAAAATTCCTGTGAACTATGTGCACTCTCTAGTTTCCAAAAATGCAAGAATTACGAATTACTGAACAAGCTCATTCTTCATTATGAAAAACACAAATGAAGCACTCATTTGCTACATCTTGAACGGGTTGGCTGGTATTGGCTGCACTGCTGCAAGATTGCTCTCTCGTTTTGAATCTATTCTTCTGGAAACTGAATAATTTTCTGGATTAATCGTTTCTTTCCTCTTTTATATCCATAAGAACTGTGATTTAAAGTGCGAAGTCAGTGTTAATCATTTTATTTTCTTGAACAATAGTTCCACTGAACACTGAACTTTATTTTTGTGTTGTTTATGTTTCGTTGTCTCCGTTTCTCGTCAAGAATCTTAGAATTGCTAAGATTTTTAAGGATCGCAGTCTTCACTGTGTGGCATTATTCGTGTCTTATTTAATCGAAGATGCCTCTCAGTGTTGACAAGCGATTCTGAATATGTTCATCACATATCATTGAGGAGTTCCAATTAAGTTTCAACAAACACGATAAAAATGGTATTTACAGAATCAGATCGTTGAGTGACAGGTGGCGCAGCCACCAAGATGCCGGCGCGAAGCGCCGGCTCGAGCGAGAAAGTCCCGTGCGGTCCCCGCACCAATCCGCGAAGCGGATAGGGGGGCGAAGCCCCCCGAATGCCGGCGCGAAGCGCTGCGCATAAATTGGCCGGAGGCCAATTTTGTTTACATTTGAGAATATACACCATTTTGAATTCCTGGATTCAACGATGTTTTGTCGCGAGACGTTTCATCGCAAGGACATTTCTACCGTATGAACATTTGAAAGTTGCCAAATTTTCTCTCAGACAATATTCATTCTTGAGGAAATTCATGAACATATTTCATCGAAATTTTCAGACACTTTAGCTCAAATTTCGAACAGAATCCTCCAAAAAATCGAAGGAAAAATGTCAACTAATTTATCTCATTCTATTGCAGGGACATTTCTGCCGTATGAACATCCGAAAGTTGCCAAATTGTCTCCGTTTCTCCTCAAGAATCTTAGAATTGCTAAGATTTTTAAGGATCGCAGTCTTCACTGTGTGGCATTATTCGTGTCTTATTTAATCGAAGATGCCTCTCAGTGTTGACAAGCGATTCTGAATATGTTCATCACATATCATTGAGGAGTTCCAATTAAGTTTCAACAAACACGATAAAAATGGTATTTACAGAATCAGATCGTTGAGTGACAGGTGGCGCAGCCACCAAGATGCCGGCGCGAAGCGCCGGCTCGAGCGAGAAAGTCCCGTGCGGTCCCCGCACCAATCCGCGAAGCGGATAGGGGGGCGAAGCCCCCCGAATGCCGGCGCGAAGCGCTGCGCATAAATTGGCCGGAGGCCAATTTTGTTTACATTTGAGAATATACACCATTTTGAATTCCTGGATTCAACGATGTTTTGTCGCGAGACGTTTCATCGCAAGGACATTTCTACCGTATGAACATTTGAAAGTTGCCAAATTTTCTCTCAGACAATATTCATTCTTGAGGAAATTCATGAACATTTTTCATCGAAATTTTCAGACACTTTAGCTCAAATTTCGAACAGAATCCTCCAAAAAATCGAAGGAAAAATGTCAACTAATTTATCTCATTCTATTGCAGGGACATTTCTGCCGTATGAACATCCGAAAGTTGCCAAATTTTCGCTCAGAAAATATTCATTCTTGAGGGAAGTCATGAACATTTTTCATTGTTTGCAGACACTTAAGATCAAATTACGAACGAAATTCTCTGAAAAATCGAAGGAAGAATGTCGACCAATTTTTCCGAAAATTCGCGATTTGTCTAAGGAAGTTTGGCAACGTGAAGAAGCTCAAAAGGAGTATTTCCTCAGCACGTCAGATTAGAACATGGTGACTCTTCACCGCCATTCTTATACTCTTTTCGGTAAGGATTGGACGAAACCGAAGAATCTACTTCGAATGCTCCCAACAAAGCTTCCTCTTCAGTAAATCCTGGTATGATATTGACGTATTTATGCCAAAAGGAACTATGTTACACGCGTTTCCTATGCGCATAGTTCCTTTTACCATAAATATGTTAATATAAGCTTACCGACGATTAGATCTCTCAAACGGAATGCTAACAGGAGCTGGGTAAAAGCTGAGACGGGACTGCTAATCCAACTAGCCTGGAAGATTAGACCATTTCTGCCTGTTACACGGAAACAAGTGATAGAAAACCGTTTTAATTCCATCGACAGCAGTGCAAGGGAGAACAGGATTTTAAACTTAGCCGCGCAGCGCTCAATCGAAGCAGATCCTATATTGACGGATGGGACTTCTGATTCATCCTCCGAGATCTGTCAGAAATTAAACGGAACCCTGAGATGGTCTTCAGATGACTATTGGGAATTTTGCATTTAGAGACAGCCAACATCATTGCAGGTGTCCTGGATACATCCCTTGTTATTGCGGCGATCAGCTGATCTTTCAGAATCGGTTCACTAGCGCGCTGTAAGAGGCACTGTACTTGTTTCTGTGATAGGTTTGTGTAATTTGTGACTTACTTAACGAGCTGTGTGATATTTTTTAAAAAATGGAAAAACACTACTTTAGACGCACCGTAAGCACCCTCGCCCCCCCCCCCCTTTACACACCCTCACACACAAGATGTAAAAAATTTAATAATCTTTCCCTCGATTTCACTTTGAGGAAATTCATTATTTCAACCAGTACATGTGGGAATTTTAAGAAAAAATATACATAGCTCAACTAAAAAATATACATTGTGCAACAGGAAATTACGCAACATTTGAATCCTTTGGTGGTCTACTAGTGACGCATGTTATGGTAGGCTTCCGGGCCGGATTTAGGGGGTGGCCACATGGGCCGCGGCCCATGGCGGCAAATTTTGACTTTTTTTTTAAACGTAGGTATAACAAATCGAATTCAGAAAAAAATTGCAAACGAGAAAAGACGACAAAATCTCTCATTTCCTAAGAGTATAGTAATTTCTAATTTTGTCGTCTTTCGGCGATACAAGAGGCAGCACCTTTAGTTAGTCGAGTTAAGAGAGAAACCAAGCACCCAATTTGGCCTGGAACGGCGCGGCGCAGAGTGAAATGATGACGAGGACTTGAGATTGAAAGGAAAAGCCCTCGGCGCGGCTGTCGGCGCGTTACACATATTAGCGCCTACAAGACTGCATGAATACTTCACGCATTGCGTCAAACACAGTGCGGTCAGCAGCGGTCGGTGGGAAACGCATGGCGCCTACAAGAGTGCATGAATACTTCACGCATTGCGCCAAATACAGTGCGGTCAGCGCGGCGCGGCAGCGGAAGTTAAAATTATTAAACCACATTTATGTTTCGCACATTTTTTTGTCCAACACGAGTAAATATGTCTTATGCAACCCGCCTCCTCCGGCACGTTCACTTGATGATGGTTTTTATTAAAGTTTCAGAACGAATGAGAAGGGGGCGGCAAAATACAGGCGGCTCATGGGCGGCAAGTCGGTAAATCCGGCCCTGGTAGGCATCAGAATTTTTCTGGTGATTTAATTTTTGGAGGATCCACAATTTATTCTGGTTCAGATGATATTTTTAAGAAAAGCATAGTTCCAACTAAAGAATGAATAGCGTCCGACCGGTATAAAAACAACGTGCAAGTGAGTTTTGTAATGATAACTTCAAGCATTAAGCTCTCGTTCGAACCCCACCCTAACATTGGAATTGTAAAATAAATATTTGTTCCAAGGAAATTAGGCAACATTTGATTACCTATATGGTATTCAGTCTAAGCATGGCAGCAAGATAGGCAGATGGATGACTAAAATAAGCCATCTTGCTGGCTACCTTAAGAGGATCCAAGACGGCCAGATCTGGAGCCGTAAGGTGCAAAGTGCAGGGTGCACTCGATGTAGACTTGTGTAATTAATTTTTAAGGGCACCTAAAGTTACGGAACGCGTCCAGAATACTGCCGTGCTAAGGAAGAACGCCGTATGAACATTCGAGAGTTGCCAAATTTCCTTCAATTAAGTGATTATTTTGGAGGAAAGTTATGAATTTATTTGTCCTTGAAATTTGAAGGGGCCATAGGTGAAATTGCGTACAAAATTATCTGAAAAATTGGAAAGGAAATATTCATAATTTTACCAGGAAATTCATGTTTTATCAAAGGAGATTTGGCAACGCCTGAAGGTTCATACGGCGTTTTTCCTTACCGCGGCAGAATGGAGGCAAAACCCGAGAAGGAGCCATTAAGTTCGACGGAGAGTAGTAAACTCCAGCCCAGGACCCTACCACCAGCGCATCCCGGTAATTATCCCTTTGAGCCACAGAGGCTATACTTTTAAGCACCCGCTCCGGGTATAAGACCGAAACAAGTTCAATTTCTAATGAGCCATCCGGTTCATAGGAACACGTTCATTCCAGGGCTCATCACATATCAGGTTTAAGCAGCGACGATTCCGTAAAGAATTGAGTCGGCTACGTAACAAACGCGCGACCTTTACGCGATCGTACGGACGAGAGAAAGTGACGGAAATGGAAACTGGCAGCGCCCTCCCATTACGCACGGGAGAATTAGGATCAGCGACAATTAGCCGCGTGAATCAGGTTCAAGAGTTTGAGAGGCCGACTGACTCCCGCTTCGGTTAATTAAAAGCTTTGCGTCGCGTCGATGCCTCCGTCGACGGATATGACAGCTGGAGCGACGATTTGCGGAAATTGAGGATTATGTTAGACTGCAGGCGTGGAAATGTGTCGTTAATAAGTTCATGGCGTTTGTTTCAGGGTTGCCACAGAAATAGAAATCCCTGGAAAAATTTGGAAAATACAATTTTCTGATATTTTCCTGATTTCCCTGACATATATCGGTGATGTTAGACTGTAGACGTGGAAATGTGTCGTTCATAAGTTCATGGTGTTTGTTTCAGGGTTGCCACAGAATTTAGAAAATACAATTTTCTGATATTTTCCTGATTTCCCTGACATATATCGGTGATGTTAGACTGTAGACGTGGAAATGTGTCGTTAATAAGTTCATGGCGTTTGTTTCAGGGTTGCCACAGAATTTAGAAAATACAATTTTCTGATATTTTCCTGATTTCCCTGACATATATCGGTGATGTTAGACTGTAGACGTGGAAATGTGTCGTTAATAAGTTCATGGCGTTTGTTTCGAGTTGCCAGAGATATAGAAATACCTGACACAATTAGAAAAATAGAATTCCCTGATATTTTCCTGATTTCCCTGACGTATTTTAGTGAAATTCTCTGACAATTGAACAAATGACGGACTGTTAGGAAGTCATGGCTAGAAATAGTTTTCCGGCAAAATTTGTTGTTCGAAACGTCAAACTCACTCGAGAAAGCAAATAAAGTGATAATAAAGTTCTCTGACATTTCCCTGATTTATTTTGGTGAAAATTTCTGGCAATTGAACAAATGCCAGACTGTTACAAAGACACAGCTAGGAATGGTTTTCGGGCAAACTTTATTGTTCGGAACGTCAAACCCGCTAGAGAAAGCAAATGAAGGTGACTTGAAGATTTGTCGCCATTTTCGCTGACATTTCCAGGTTTACCCTAACTGGGGCAACCCTGAACGTGTTAAGCACTGCTGTTTGATTAAATCGAAGGCAGGTTTATACCGAACACTGGACTACATTTTGCAATTTGGAACTGTAAATTCTAGCCCGGTTTAAAAACAGCGTATGCGCCATTAGTTTCCCTATGCACATAAGTGTTTTTCCGGAAGAACCAGAATTTTTAGTTCCAAATTGCAAAATGCAGTCCAACTGAAGATGTGACGGATGGTTAAGAAGGCGTAATTGAAGATAGTTTTCAGGGATTTGTTGTGCAAAAGCTCAAACCCATTCTAGAAAGCAGATGAAGGTGATTTTACAAATTTTCCCTGACATCTCCCGAATTTCCATGGCTGTGGCAACCCTGAGCTCGTCAACCTGCGGTGCACTGGATAAAAAACCACATTGGATCTAGAGTCCAGACTCTTGAAAACATTGACAAGAAAAAATACCCTTGATTTAATCGGATTTTTGCTTGAATCAAAACGAAATCCGCTCAAATTAAGAGACTTGGTTCTTGATTTAAGCTTAAATCTGATTGAATCAAGATATTTTTTCTTGTCGATGTTTTTAAGAGTCTGGACTCCAGATCCAATGTGTTTTTTTCCCAGGGTGGCTTAAAAACCGACAGAATATGAGCCTGTCTGCGGTGTGCTATAGGGAGCAGTTGACCGTATGGTGGTCCCGATACGTTTTGAGCGGCGCACGACAGGACGCGCGCGACGCGACGTTACGCGGCACGTGACGTTGCGATGATTCATGGACGCGCGGGCGAGAGGCGGGATCCGAGCGGCAGGTAGCGCCGTCAAGCATCGTTATAATAATGCCGCCGTGTTGCCCTATCCATCTCCCACAAGGCGCTCATCAGTCAAGCGTTTAATCGGTTTCTGAGTTACTTCTTTGCGTTTTTGGTATGCATATTGTGTTCTACGCGTCACTGGCCTTTGAAAAAATGTATTCGCGAGACAAAATTCGTTCAAAGCTTGGTGACTCATATTGGTTATTGAATATTGAATATATTGCATTTGTTTTTCCTTTTACTTGAAGCTCGATATATCATCGTGCCTCCTTACCTTTATTTGATAGCAGAGCCACAAGGGAAAAAAAAATGCTGATTCAACAATGCAATTGATAAAAACAGTGAGTGCAATGTTTCAACGCAGATTTTACAACAAAAAAAAAACGCTACTTTAACCACCCCCGTGGTTAAATTAGTTTACAATGTAGTTAAAGTAGCATTTTTTTGTTGTAAAATCTGCGTTGAAACATTGCACTCACTGTTTTTACCCATTGAATTGTTGAATCAGCAATTTTTTTTTCCGTGCATCCAAATTTTTCATTCCAATCTACACTGGAAAAAAAAGAATCTTAAATTTGCCGCCAAGAAGTATTTTTTCTTAAATCAAGAATTTTTCTGGTTAATATAAGCTACTCTCTTGCTTAACCCAAGCATTATTTATCTTGTATCAAGAAAAAGTTAGCTTGAAGCAAAAAAAAAAAAATTTCTCGGCGGCAAATTCAAGATACATCATGCATGATCCAAGCTACTTTTTTTTCAGCGTATGTGTAAAGAATAAAATGGTAAGAGTAAAACACAGTTTTTTTAAAGCGGAACATTGGCTGGTTTCCGGACAACAAGCCGTAAAATTCTAGGCTACATGGGAAAACTTGTCAACCTCGCGTTGCGTTTCCGCACTTTCCTGGGAGCTTCCTAGTAAACCCCTGTTGGTGCGGATAATTCTGCAGTTGGTGGCAACTAGGCCGATGGCTCGTCTCGGAGGCCGGCAAAAAGCTAAAGACGTCGATGTCGGGACAGGTAATTAACACGGTGAAATTATGTAAACAACGCAGCCGCGTTACGTAAAACGCGACTATTGTGACCCGCAAAGTGGCAAATTACCCCAGAAACGAGGTTCTTTTCTCCTCTATCCCTTCGGAGCGGAGGAAATAACGGATCTTCGCAGCGATGGACCCGCTGTAATTTTTTAACGCGCAGTAAAAATAGGATGAAGGGGTGATCGCTGGAGGGGCTTGTTTGTTGCAATCGCAACATTGAAAGTTTCACTTTAAATTAATCTGCTCGAGAGCGCGGACGAATATTTTAATGGTGATGATAATGTCAGAGAAAATTTGCATATTAGTCGCAGGCAATTAGTCAAATCAGGCATTTTATCAAATGCAGAGGCTGATAGTCATATTGTGACAGTTCGAGAAATTTTGTTAATTTTTGACAAATATCTCACCAGCGAGCTGATTGTTGAAATTGATAGACAAAGACGACGGAAGGAATATGAAGCGATCTTATTGGTTGATATAGGTGGTTCGAATAGACTCAAGGAAGAAAATGTCTCTCGTGGGTTGGCGTTAGTTAGTCTATTGCCTACCTCCTTTGTCAATTCCAACCATCCACTTCCATCAGTAGGATCCCTCCATATCCTTTTTGTTATCTTTGTCTATCGCTTTACCTACCTATTTCAACAATTAGCCCGCAGTTGTCAACATTTGGAGAAAAATGACTCATCAAATCTACGAACCCTTCTTGTTCCTTCCTTTTTAAATGTTTCTCATACATTTTCATCTTTAATAAGTTCGTATTTTACGACGTTTCAAAATTCCCGCCGCAATTAATTTCATTACGGAGAAAATGTTCCATTAAATGAAGCTGTCTAAAAATATCACTGGATTTTCTTTTTACTCCAGATAGAATTCAGTGAGATTTTCAAACAAATTCAACCAACAATTCCTCACTGGAAAGAAAAACACATTGGATCTAGAGTCCAGACTCTTAAAAACATCGACAAGAAAAAGTACTATTGATTCAATCAGAATCTAGCTTAAATCAAGAACCAAGCCTCTTAATTTAAGCGGATTTCGTTTTGATTCAAGCAAAAATCCGATTGAATCAAGAGTACTTTTTCTTGTCAATGTTTTCAAGAGTCTGGACTCTAGATCCAATGTGTTTTTTTTCCAGTGTGCAAAAAAATAAAATGGCGGCGGAAATGTTGAAATGTCGCAGTCGCACGGCGCTTGTGATACTTTGGCCGGAAGGTGACGATTTTTGAACCATCAAGTATAATGAAACCGTGGGTTTGTGCAAAGGACCTGGAATCGAGGGGCGGGATAGAAACTTCGAGGAAGAAGTATGAGCGACGTTAATTGCAGTTGATTGAGGAATCTGAAGGAGCGAAAGGCAGCGACGAAGGTAAACGAGAAGTTACATTATGTATATAAAATTCTCGACTCCAATTTAAAACAATATCTACGATTTCCGTTCATGATGCAGAATGACAGTATTGACAGTCATCGCACAGGTCCGTTGGAATATATGAGGTTCTAGCTACCTATGCCTACAATTATTGCTGAGGTTGTCATGAAAAAAAAAAATTCCTTAGCAGCAGCATGATAGTTGAATTTATGTTGGCTCAACAAGAATCGAAAAACGATTTATTACTTAGCGGAGATAGGGCTATGTCTTATCTTAACTTGCCGACAAGCCAGTTAAATTTTCAACAATCAGGCTACAGTTTCCAGCTGCGCTGAAGAGAACACCGAACTGTTGCGTCAGGAAAGCGCTTTTAGTGATTGTTATCGCCAGATCCTTATAATAAAGGCAAGGAAAAATCCGTCATCACAATTAAGACTTGCTTGCCGCCACTATAACTTTCCTAACGCAATGAGAATTTTCCACGAAAGGTCGTCACGAGATGAAAAAAGTATTCCTCAGCAGTTTCCGGTTGCGCTGAAGAGAGCACCGAACTGTTGCGTCCGGAAAGTGCTTTTACATAGTAATTATTAATTGTTATCGCCAGATCCTCATAATAATGACGAGGAAAATATTCATCGCGATTAATAACTTTCTAGCCGCTAACGCAATAAGAATTTTCCGCAAAAACGAGTGAAAAATGTCAAAATAAATCAAGAGGCAAAAGCACTCATGAGAGCTTTATGAAATCATCCACGTTTAGAACCTTCATGTAATAAGTCTCCTCAAATGAGGGACTGGGAGGACAAGGCGAATAAGAGCTGTTTTAGCTATTTCAAGAAATATATTAAGTTTCGAAATTACATGAATCCTTAGAACTAGGGATTTGGGGGCGACTTTTCAGAAAATACGCATGAAGACAAGTTTAACTTGAAATCATGAATATTTCAATTCTCTGAAAACTGCACTCATGCGCTTTGTCCTCCAAGCCCCTCAAATCTACCTTCGTCACCGTACACCGTACAGGCTTTTCCTACGGAAAGAGCACTTTCAGGAACGACTATGACTACAGTCATTATACTCCGATTATAAACGTGGGACCTTTCTAAGGAAAGGACCTGTGTTAAGAGCGACTGTGAATACGACGTTAATCTAATTGTGAACCACACAGGAACCAATGGAAAGGAGCTGCTTAAAGAGCGACTACAAACACAGCCTTTACTATTGGCTTGTATTAAACCCCATTTCTTATTGCAAATGAAAGCCTCTCAATGTAAATGGACCAATTACACTTTTACTACACTCCAAGTAATCATCGCCATCGAAGTAATCCTTGCAGCTTGGGTATACGCGCGGCGAGCTCGACGGTAACTCAGATATTTTACGGTGGACATTCTCGAACACTCGGGGTCCCTTGTTAAGACTCGCTAACACCCCGACTTGTCACGCAACCCTTCAAACTTCTACCGTGCTTAGGTAGAACGTCGTATGCGCCATCAGGTGTTGCCAAACTTTCTACCGAAAAATCGAGAGTTTTCGGGAAAATTTTTATGTTTCTCTTCCGACTTTTCGAACGATTTTGTTCGTAATTTGATGTGATAAGTCTAAAAATGTCAAGGAAAAATATTCCACATACATACACACTGGAAAAAAGAGTCCAGACGCTTAAAAACATCGACAAGAAAAGTACTCTTGATTCAATGAGAATCTAGCTTAAATCGAGAACCAAGCCTCTTAATTTCAGCGGATTTCGTTTTGATTCAAGCAAAAATCCAATAGAATCAAGAGTATTTTTTCTTGTCAATGTTTTCAAGGATATGGACTCTAGATCCAATGTGTTCTTTTTCCAGTGCGTTTTTTGGGATAACTGATTCACTTGCATAGATGTTATTAACAGGTGGGGCACGTTTTGGGACTTTCAATCCAGTGGCGAGTCGTGAATTATGCATGGATTATCGATATATACCCATTAGAAGCTATGATAAAGAATCGATTGTTAAGATGTTCATTGCGGACACCCTGTTAATCGATTCTTTTCCATAGGTTTAAATGGCAGATCCATCGATATATCTCAAAGCACGCCTGTCCACTGCTTCGATCCTATCTTCAGCCACGACTAGAAACATAACTCTCTTTAATAATAATTATTATTTTGTAATTTCACCAATAGTTGTATTTCTCATCTTTGCAACAATGTAATTGCTTGTTCGTCTTGCTTCGGCCCTTTTTATTGTGGTGGTCTTTGTACTTGTTTTGATTGTTTTGTTCATTATCCACTGATGAAGACATATGTGCAATGTCGAAACGTCTGGTGCGTAATTTTCCATCTTGTTAACAAAAAAATCTTGAGATTTTTTAAAAAAAATTCCCTGGTTTTATTGCCGTGGTACAACTCCTTTTGGCTCATTTGCTCTTGATGATTGTTATGCATTTAAAAATAAATATTTTCTGAGAAGAAATTGGCGACGAGTTGATTGCTCATACGTCGTTCTTACATAGCAAGGCAGTCTTGGCGGTGGATTTTACGGAGATTTCAACGCCAGCTCATGAGTGTGTACCCTTCTCCATAACGGGCCCTTCACCGGGCTTATTTACAATAGCTTCCACTTATTTGCAGTTTTTATGAGCTTAAAACGCTGCCTCCGCGGCTCTGTAACTCGATTTGTCGCTGCAATTGTTGCCAGATAATGCTAAGAAATTAGCAGCTCACCCCCATGTTTAATATCCTAATTTGATTGCACAATTTGGCAAGCTCGGCTGCGACTCTTCAAGTAGTCGAACGTAAATCGAGCTCGTTCCTTGCGAAATACCTACTCATTTTTGTCGACAGTCCCTGCTGCCAAATTGCGATGCATGAAGAGAAAAATAGAGCGCCGTCAACGCCTGAATTGGATTTTGATTTTCGTATCAAGATTCCTAATGCGAGACAATGAGAATTCCCATTATCTCTGGAAGAATTCTGACAAGAAATGTTTCCCCGGGGTTTTCTCAAAGGCAGTCTAATTTCTTTCTCATGGTCGAACAAACAAAATTTGTTCACGTTTGCAATTCTTTTCGGCCCCAAAACAACGAAACTGTTGGCATATATCACTGGAACTTTGTGGTTCTGAGCCTTCGAATAATTTTTGTCCTCTACATGCGTACAAACAGAACATAGACTGGACACTGTTGCCTCCCTTAATTTAAAAATCTGAATTTTTGTACATGCAATCGCCTTTCATATTCTTTGTGAAGACATTAATAGCCCAAATTGCTGAATGTCTCTAAATAAATTAACTAACTAACTAACTAACTAATGATCCAGCTTTGTTAAAGTACCTATAAATACATGTATGAAACAACAACATACATACATATTTAACAGCCGCTCCAACAACACACTCCGGCATTCTGCGACACCCGAACGCCACTTATGACCATCTTCCCAAAGGTTATCGGGCAACCGACGACGCAATATCTCTTCGCAACGCCCTGCCGCCATCCCTTCATGGAATGTCCCCGTCGCCTTTTTCCAGGAGGTACCCAAATCAAGACTTGTTTGGGCAACCTCTCGATTTCCCAAATCATTCTGTGTACATGCCCATACCACACTATGCCATTACCACACTAACAGTCTGTTTTTTGTCCTTTCCAAGGTTTTTAAGTTGTTCCCTTTCAAAGATTCCATATACGGTGTATATAAATCTTAATTTTTTTCCTTCGCCGAAAAGGGTTGCAACTCCAAAGGGGCTCAAAAGGAATCGCCCCGCCTTTGCATAGTGTTCGAGAAGATGGAAAACTCTAGTCTCAGCGGGCTAGTTGTTGAAGTCGATAGTCAAAGCTATAGACAAAGAGGACGAAACGGATTTAGGAGGGATCCTATTGGCGGAAACAGGTGATTGCAATGGACAAAGAAGGCAGGCAATAGACTAACGAACAGCAACCTACGAGAGACCCTTTCGTTCTAGTCCATCATTATCTCCCTTAGTCTATAACAACCACCCATTTCAACCAATAGGATTGCTCTCCACTTCCTTTGTCTTCTTTGTCTATCGTTTTGTCCATCAATTTCAACGATCAGCCGACAAGAGAGTGGAGCTTTACACCGCAGCCGAGGATAAAAGTTGAATTATTTAGCTCGCGACGGGACCGAAGTCCAATCCAAGCACCGCCGCACAGTAGATCGAGTGAATCAGAGAGGTCGGGCATAAAATTTTTGATTAAAACTGCAAATTTTGACGTTTATTTCGCCACATTCTAAACTTTGAAGGGTGCTTTTGGAAGAAAATATCACGAGGAAACCAATGGAACCACTTTTAAAACCTCAAAATGTTTGACAAACGGAGTTATGAGCTTTTAAAGTTTCCAAATTTTGTCCGATCTCTCTGGCTGACTGGATCCATTGTGCGCTGTGTCCAAGACACGGAACTTGTGTAAGAGATTACGGAGAAGGGGGCAATGACTCAAGGGGCGGAAAAAACTATGAAAAAAAGGGTCTGAGGATCTCGTTACGCGGCGACACGGCGAGTACGGTCACTCGAGCGGAAGTGTCCGGTCGCAACACTTCACACGCCCACCCACACGATGACCGCTCCATCCGCTGATGCATGCGGGATTTCTGCCTTGCTAGGGTGAAACACCGTAAGAAACTTCAGCAGGCAATGCCAAATTTCCCCGGATGAAACACGTATTTCAGAGGACAGTTATGCACACTATTGGTTGAAATTTTCACATATTTTACACTGAAAATAAAAGGTTACGGGCATACATTCCGGGCGCAGAGGCTGAAAGTTTCGGGTGCTGGAGCCGTGGCTTAGATTGCCCCGGGTGATACACCAGGGACTTTCGGCCTCTGAGTCCGGAACGCGGACGGTATGTGTATATAGGCTGTAAGTATACGGCTCCCACGGCCGGAGTTTTTTTTCTTCAAAGGAAATTCAGTTGCGAACAAAAGTGTCTTAAAAATTGGAAGGGAAAGAATTATAACTTTACGGAGAGAAATTTCAACACGAAAGTTTGGTTGATACGGGAGGTAAAACACAAAATAACCCCAGCCTTAGGTTGACGATTTCAAGAGAAAATGCCAGCTAGTTTTTTTTTTTTTAAAGAAATTTGATAGAAAATGAGTGGTGAATACAAACGTCGTAATGGGAGAAATGCATTTTTTCAGTCTCTTCATTGTTTCGAGCGCTTAATTTACAGAAAACTGTACCAAAATCAACACGCGACTTATGTTCGTTTGTGTTTCACTGCTTATATTGGCCAAAGGTAACACAAATATTCATGTCAGTATTTCCCAATAAGTTTTCATTTAACCCGATCAATTTTCTCCACGTCTAAAGGTTTAAAAGGCGTTTTTCAATGGCATGGCAGTGCTGGGTCCATACCCGCGACAACATTGCCTCATAGTATCGAAAAAATCCGTTTATCGCAAGGAAACGGCTCTCCTGCGGGCTGATTTATAAAATCGTTTAAAAAAGTTATTTAAACTAAGGAGACAAACTAAAAATGAAGCGATCTCTTTGGTTGAAACGGATGGTTTTCATAGATTGAGAGCGAAAATGAAGAATCAATAAATAAATACTCTCTAGTGGGTTGCGGTTATTGCTTACACTGAAACAAAACAGTTCGGTGACACGAACTGAGCGTCTTGTGTTCCATATCAGACTAGCTATCCGGTATGCCATACCAATCTCACAGTTTCTCTAACTAAACTTGAAGCAACCAACTAAACTTAACCCAAATACTCCTGTGGAATTTTTGGTTGACCAAAATATGAAACAGATATACCTTATATTTGTCTCTTGGCAGCAAATTGTAAAAAAATTACTGCGAATTACGGAGAGTATTCGGTCAGTAAAAGAAGGAACCGGAATTGAAGACTAACCTTACAAAGACCTTTCTCCCGAGACTCGAACCAATTCGGTTGCGATAAATTATTACCCGCGCTACCTTTCTCTCGCTCACAGGAACGAAGAAAACGAAACGGCCAAAATTGCGGAACCAACAGTTTTGGCCAACGATGGGTCATTTTCATTTTAATAAAACTGGAAGTAATTCCGCCGGTAATGTCTGGTCTCGAGTTGCACAGAATGTTGCCACATTTCATCTGATGGACAGGCGGAGGTCATGTCGCTGTAACACACCGACCGGAGAATAATCATGATGTGATCATTGAACCCCGATATGATTCTGGACATTCCCTTAACAAAAATCTTACATTCGTCGATGATGTAATTTACATGATCAGTCGCACGGGTTCTGTTCTAAATTAGATTACTAACCAAGATAATGCATACCACCGATTAATATTGATTGAAAATGCCCATATCATCGAATCGGGTTAGTACTACATTCTTAGGGAATAATCCCCTGGCGCTTTTTCCGTGCCCAACTAACCTATGTTAGAAGTTTGGCACCATTACACCAAATGTTTTTAAGAACTCCTAAATGAGGGACTTGGAGGACAAGAAGGCGCATAAGTGCAGTTTTTTGGTATTTCGAGAAACGCTTGTTTGAAGTTTCAATATTACGTGGATCCTAATGGCGGAAAGAAAGTTCGAAACGACTTTTTGATGCTTAAAAATTGGAATTTTAGAACGAATTTTTCACAGAATATGCATTAAAACTAGTTTCACTTGAGATCATAAATATTTCGAATTTTTCAAGAACTGCACTTATGAGCATTGTCTTCCAAGCCCCTCGAATACGACGCTTCCTCTAATCGACAGTAGATTGTCCAGTGAAATTTGGCAACAGCGATGGGTGATTCACGACCAGGTTGATTAAACTTGCGCGGAGGTGCGCATGAATTTCACGAGAAAACAAGCGTGGCCAATAGCGAACAAACAATGCGCGCGCACGGAGGCGAAATTTGGACAGTCACTTACAGTCATTATTCGTCGACACTCGACTCGAGACCCTCCACTCAGCGCCCGTTTCATGGCCGTATCGATGATTTTCCGTACCCTAATACGACGAGTCGGCCATTAACATCCATAGAGTCGCACCACGGTTTCGGATGGAATACAATCGACGCCCCCTTTGTTCTACGGCAGCGTTAAAGTCTCTTGGTGTTTCGCGGCGATCCTCAATGACAGCGTCCAGCCAGGCCGATTATTGAAATTTAAAGCAGCCCGATATGACATCGAATTGCGATATATTGCATGATTGAGATAGGGCTATGTCTTGTCGTGTCGGGCTGACATAGTTTCAATAATCGGGCCGCAGAGATGTTACCAAAATGGACCACTAGACAAGGTATGAATTTAAGCATTCTGATGCATATTTTTTAACCATTTCACGTAAAACACGATGGACACAACAAAAATTACCGAAATTAACTCCTTACAATGATATTAAATGATTCCTGATGCGTGAATTCAAACCACCCGCTCATTAAAACTCAATGCTCTACGTGATTCACATCGCGCGCTGAACATTATCATGACAGTCTTTGTGATATAAAAATCTGGCAACCTCAATTTTGACGCTTGCGGGCTCAGCTGTAGCAAATTGCTTATAATTTGAACAACACATGGTGGGTTATGAACAGTGATCGATTGAGAGGCTAGCTGAAACTATTGTGGTGCGCGATTTGATTCACGTAGAGCTTTGAGTTTCTTGTGAGCGGGCAGTTCAAAATCCGCGTAACCAATTTCAGTAATTTTCGTTGCGCGAATCATGTTCTACGTGAAATTCTGGTTAAGAAACATGTATCAGATTGCTTGAATTCGTACCTTGTCTAGTGGTCCATTGTGAAATTGCAGATACTATCTCTTTGTACGAAAATTCAGTCGCTTGTGAGGGGCAATTTTAGACAAACGAAAAAATGCTAAAATACCAAGAATAAAAAACACGGAATTGATGCAGTTGGGTTCTTAACGACGCATAGTGGATCTCATCAATCAGAGAGGTTAAACATGAAATTTTGGACTAAAACTACATATGTTAATGTTCACATTGACACATTTTAAACAAATGGTGCTTCTAGAAGACGATTTTACGAGGAAACCGGTGGAACTACTTTTAAAGCCTCAAAGTTTTATGTGAACGGAGTTATAAACGTGGAGAGTTTTCAAATTTTGTCCGACCTCTCTTTTTAACTCGATCCATAACTCGGCGATGAGCTTTTCATACAGCCAAATCGATTTTTCCTATACTCCGCTACAAAGAAAAACGCAGTGCGATAATCGAAGATCGACATCGATCGAACGTTCCGATATACTAATATTGTTCTTGCGGCAGATATAATCGATTGTTTACACCCACTTCGCGAGCTCCAAAGAAGAATCGATTACCGCTCGGGGCGATCTATAAGACTAACTTGTAAGAGCGTCTTTTTTTTCGCGGTGGCTCATATCTTCGCTCCTCTGACTTCAGGCCGTATCTCGATTTCCACTCGAGCCCTGTTCTCCGTATAACTCTATGCTTTCCGGGGCCCATGCGAAAATTGAGATACGCCTTTACGTGCGGCGAAGATAATGGGCAGCCGGGGCTGTTGACTTGGGAGGACGGCACATGACAGGACTGCGGAATGAGATAACTGGGTTAGAAGTCCTATTAAGTTTCGATAATGCGCTGTAACTTGGTGAGTCGGATAAACGAGGGACCGTACTGCCACGATCATGGTTGTCGATGTTTTTCAGCTTGGCAGTCTGGAAACAGTAAGGGGAGCGACACAACAATGCTGTCAGGCTAAGGAAGAACGCCGTATAAACATTCGAGAGTTGCCAATTTTCCTTCAATAAAATTTTTATTTTTGAGGAAAATTGAGGAGCTTTCCGGAAAAAGGGCACATATCGAAAAAACATGTTGTGAGAAAAAACGGCTTTGAAGTTTTCATTCTTACTTTCTGGGCACTGATGATGACATACATCGGAACTGGGGCACTCATATCAACTTTCATACACCCTAGAATGAATAACGACCATTGGTAAAACTTACACTTCAATCGCAGTGTTGTGGGAGGAATTTTTTAAAATTTTCCGTTCGGTGCCCTTTTACCGTAAATGGATCGGTGGTCATAGGTTTTGGCTTTAAAAGCTGAATTTTTGAGTCTTTGACGAGTTTCTAAACAAAAATAAATAATTCTGATGAATTAAGTAAATAATAATTTCGATCGCGTCCATCATCAGCACTTTATCACGAAAGCTTAGAAACAGTTCACTAAATAAACACAGGTTTTTTTTTTTTTTTTTTTTTTTTTTTATATGTACAAGAGCTATGATATGTAAAATAAACACAGCATCACAATACATTTAGGTTGTTAAAAACCTTTTTTCCCAAGACTACACTCCTCGATTACGAAACTTCTAACTTATACTCTAAACTCGTAACTTATTGTTGGGCGTTTGTTGTATCCAAATGTTAAAAAAAAAAAAAAAAAAAAAAAAAAAAAAAAAAAAAAAAACACTTGCAATCTAACACAGAGCCATTATTTTCCTCTTTTCAAACCACAGTCAGTATTTCGCTCCGCTAAGGAGGTCAGATTAGTCCACGGCAGAGTCTAATGGAAGCGAGACTAGCAAACCGGCGATATTATAAGCTTTTTAATGCAGCGCTAATTTGAACGCGGTTTCTGTCGGCTACTTGACATTTAATCCTGTCAAATTCGGTCACTCGAGAACGAGAAAAAAACACTAGCGGGACTAATCCTGACGTTTCCTGTTGACATCTGTCGGGCTCTCGGAGTCAACGGCCGGCGCAACGGACCAACGGACGGGGGAGCTAGTTCTAACCTAATGCACTTTCGTCGGCTTGCTCGTTCGGGGCGTGGAACCGAGCCAAGAGACCTTTTTTAACAAGATAATGGGTGTTAGCGGTCGCGGGAAGGATTTTTATTCGATAATCCCGATCATGATAGCTTGTAAAACAAGCTGACGATGAGTTGATAATTTCTTATCCCGGGCTCCGGTTAGGTAAGCGCACTTTGCATACGTGCTCGAAATAGGAAACACCGAGCGCGTCACTTCCGAACCTAATGCAAATATCGCGTGCGAACCGTGAGGAGGAAGGAACGCGGTCTGTCAACGGGAGGATCCGTCTCCTTTTTATAGCGGGCTGATTATTGAAATTGATAGACTAGGCGATAGACAAAGACGACGAAGGCACTGGAAAAAAAAGTCGCTTAGATCTAGAGTCCAGACTCTTGAAAACATTGACAAGAAAAAATACTCTTGATTCAATCGAACTTTTTGCTTGAATCAAGAGTATTTTTTCTTGTCTATGTTATTAAGAGTCTGGACTCTAGATCCAAGCGACTTTTTTTTCCAGTGGTAAGTTTTATCGCATGGAAAACGGCCCTAAATATGAGCATAAATTACGCTGTGCATGATGGTCTGTTAGCACCGGCAGATGTGCTCCTTAAACATAAATATAATGGTAGAAAAAATAATATCGACAACATAAAAATTTGTCTTTTTTTCTATTCAGCTAAATTACACCACTTGAGTTAACACACTGGGAAAAAAAGATAGCTTGGATCTAGAGTCCAGACTTTTGAAAACAACGACAAGAAAAAATACTCTTGATTCAATCGGTTTTTTGCTTGAATCAAAAGGGATTCGGCTTAAATTAAGGGGCTTGGTCCTTGATTTCAGCCGAAATCCGATTGAATCAAGAGTATTTTTTCTTGTCAATGTTTTTAAGAGTCTGAACTCTGAATCCAAGCGACTTTTTTTTCCAGTGCACAGTCCGTTTCCTAACCGTTCTCTCATCTATTTTCACGGGTGCAGAAAGTTCCAAGCCTACCTCCTTCTCCCTTTACTTAAAAAGATGATGCTTGTTCCAAAACCATGTCTGAGACACGAGTTGTTTGCGAGCGAACAACGATCAGTTTTAGGACGCATCCTGATATGAATTCAGTCTCATTAAAGAAAGATTCAATCAAGAAGATCATTAAGTTAAGATTAAATTGGGCGTAGGTCTGTCGTATTCTGTCACCACTGTCACGAAAATTTAGGAAAATACTCTCGAATTCCTCGTTTAAAACTCGAGCTTTTCGAGCTTACAACGGACCAAGAGCACCAGGGCCACCTGAAACCACGACGGTCGGTTTGAAGGAGCTTTCGGTGACTTGAGGAGTGAAGGGCACGAGCTTTTGAGCCTCGTTGCGTTGGAAATCACGAAGTCAAACCGCAGAGATGGATAAGGTGGGTCATAGACTTTGACCTATTCCCGAGTTCGTGGGCAACGCCATGCGCCTGATCCGGATGACGTAACCAAGCGCCAGTTCGCTCAATTCGTCCCCTTTCTACTCCAGATCCCGATCGAGAAACGGATGGAAATCCTTAGACGTAGGAGCCGTAATTATAAACAGCTCTTTTCCTTGGGGAGACCCGTCAAAAATGACAGTATGACAAGAATTCTGCCGTGCTAAGGAAAAACGCCGTGAAAATCTTCAAGCGTTACAAAATTTTCTTTAATAAAACACGAATTCCCTGATAAACTTCTAAAGGTTTTTCTTTGAATTTTACAGCGAATTTTGTTCGTATTTTGTTCTTAAAATCGTGTAAATTTTAATGATAAAAATTCATCTTTTCCCACAAAAATGAACGTTTTATGAAAGGAAAATTGGCAACTCTCGAATTTTCATGCGGCGCTCTTCCTTAGCACGGCAGATATTGCAACGTCGAAAACCGAGATACGCATTTCTGCAGTTTCACCATCGCTAAGCTGCAGTGTTAAGGAAGAACGCCGTATGAGCCTTTAGACGTTGCCATATTTTCGTCAATAAACACCCAATTTACTAGGAAAAGTGTGGATATATTTTTTTAAATTTTCCAGAAAATTTTGTTTGCAATTTTATCTAAAACGTCTGAAAATGTCAAAGAAAAAACTACATAATAATCTTCAATAGTACAATAGTATCCAGAAATAGTAATTCCTTCCTACAAAATTTGGTTCAATCATGATAACGCGAAAGTATAGCGTGGACCTCCGACTTCAACTTTTACTTCACCCGATTAAATTCTCAAGACTGTTATTACGGCGCTCACTGGATCAAGTCAGAGAGGTCAGACATGAAATTGTTAAATAAAACTGAAAATGTGTATGTTTCATTCGTCACATTTTAAATTCCAAGGGGTGTGTGTCTCTCAGAAAAAATTCCACGAGGAAACCAATAAAACTACTTGCAGAACGTCAAAGTTTTGAACAAACGGAGTTATAAGCGTTTAAAGTTTCCGAATTTTGTCCGACCTCCCCTATTGACTCGATACACTATGCGACGTCGCGACTCACAAACCGCCCTGCTAAAAACTACTATGCATGGTAAATGGACACCCGTCACCGCACGACGCCAACCACACTATGTTTGGCGCAATGCGTGAAGTATCCTGGCAGTCTTGTAGGCGCTGTGCGTTTCTCGCCGACCGCTGCTGACCGCACTGTATTTGACGCAATGCGTGAAGTATTCATGCACTCTTGTAGGCACTATAAGTTTCACGGCGCCAGCCGCTACAACTGGCCACTCAGCGTTTGACGCAATGCGTGAAGTATTCATTCATTCACTGTGCGGCGTGTATCTAAGATATCGTCGCTTCTAACTGGAAAAAAAAGTCACTTTGATCTAGAGTCCAGACTCTTGGAAACAATGACAAGAAAAAATACTCTCGATTCAATCGGATTTTGGCTTAAATCGAGAATCAAGCCTTTTCATTTAAGGGCGGATTTACTTTTGATTTAAGCAAACATCCGATTGAATGAACTCTGGAAAAAAAAACCACATTGGATCTAGAGTCCAGACTCTTGAAAACATTGACAGGACAAAATACTCTTGATTCAATCGGATTTTTGCTTGAATCAAAACGAAATCCGCTTAAATTAAGACTTGGTTCTCGATTTAAGCTAGATTCTGATTGAATCAAGAAGAGTACTTTTTCTCGTCGATGTTTTAAAGAGTCCGGACTCTAGATCCAACGTTTTTTTTTTTTCAAGTGAAGAGTATTTTTTCTTGTCATTGTTTTTCAGAGTCTGGAATCTAGATCCAAGAGACTTTTCATTCCAGTGACTCGACGGAGGATTGTATCTTCATCTCCATGTAAACTTTGGAAAGCATGGAGTTATACGGACAGCAGGGCTCACGAGGAAATCGAGATCCACCCTTTGCATCAGACTATAACGGTGTATCGTCTCAGAATGCAGCGAGTGCTGAGTGGAGCGTCGCGTGTCGCATCGCCTTGAACTTGCGTGGACGTCTCCGTCGTCGGGTCGCGTGGGTCGGCGTGACGTGAGCGCCCTTGCCGCCCGACGACGCGACGTCAGCCGGGCGTCACGACGTCCCGGACGACCGACCGACGCCGACGGATCCCGAGTCATCTCGTCCCGACGCTCCACGAGCGCCCGGTTTCAATCGCCGCCGCATCTCCGCCTTCGTCACGATTTCAGCGGCAAAAAATGCATTCCCCTCTTAACGGAATGGATCACTTCTGGGCCGGTTTTTTGAATTTTCGTTTGAAAATGAATCAGTCGGAAGCACAGAATCGTGTTCACTAGCAGTAAAACGCCTCGCAGTCTTCGTCCCATCTAAAGCCTATCTCCTCCTTCCGTAAATATAGATCGCATTACAATGAAGGAACCGGTAACACTGGGAAAAAAAAAACCCATTCGATTTAGAGTCCAGACTCTAGAAAACATTGACAAGAAAAAATTCTCTGGATTCAATCGGATTTTTGCTTAAATCAAAACGAAATCCGCTTAAATTAAGAGGCTTGGTTCTTGATTTAAGCTAGATTCTGATTGAATCAAGAGTAGTTTTTCTCGTCGATGTTTTTAAGAGTCTGGACCCTAGATCCAATGTGTTTTTTTTTCTAGTGAACGACGAAGAGATTTCAACCGACAGGAGGAACAGCTGAAATTAATTATTAATTTAAGGTTTACTTAAGGAGAATGGACTGCTAGACACGGCAAGACAGCAGCA
The DNA here is from genome assembly GCF_918797505.1 of Bemisia tabaci. NCBI lineage: Eukaryota > Metazoa > Arthropoda > Insecta > Hemiptera > Aleyrodidae > Bemisia > Bemisia tabaci. The sequence goes on from NC_092802.1 coordinate 32,570,933, forward strand.
TAGGACATGCTTTCTTCACTGCAAGTTTCACACAGAACTAGTTTAACCCGTAAAACATGCCCGGGATCATCTCATTAAGCTATGAATTAGTGGGATAGTGGGAAAAATTTGAACTCTCCGCTACCGAAGAACAACTATCTTTCTTCTTCTTCTTTTTTTTGTGAAAAAAAAGACTAAGCTTTATTATTACAGAAAAATCAGTGTTATCAAATCTGCGTGCGTGCATGCATTGAAGCAAGGAGCCAAAATTTACACCAAGAAATCATAAAAAATGTCATATGACTCCACCGTTTGGAAATGGTTCGTGTCGTAAAATGATTGAACATATACAATCGGGATAAGTGACAATCTTGCCATGTTGCGCACTGCTGCCTCTGGATGGTTCATCATTGGAAGATGCTTTGGAAGCAATAAAAGAAATGTATAAAGTCGACTGTTTTGACCGAAGTATACCATAAGCTTGGTTTACATCTTTTTCAGGTGGTGGCGAATCTGTGAAAGACCTCGAAAGTAATTCGAATTTTTCTCCGGTCCCTTGAATTTCGAACGATCGAAAGTTGGCGGTAATGGTAGAGGTGTCGGATAATTGGGTTCTCGAAGGAGCAGGTTGATGGCTCTATTGGAAAACAAGCTACTGATCAGGCGCTGTTGCGAAAACTCGACTTAGCCGCGGCAGCACAATGACTCATTATCCCGGCAGGCGCCTAATGGAGGTAGAATAATAATAATAGGGAAGGAAGGCTCCACTCTTTTTCAATTTGCACGAGGGTGTCATCGGCCTTGAACCGGCGGCCTCCATCGTCCTCGAAACTTTTTCACTTCGTGCCGATGCTTAAATTTCAAGTTGCCAGCACTGGAAAAAGAAACACATTGGATTTAGAGTCCAGACTCTTTAAAACATTGACAAGAAAAAATACTCTTGATTCAATCAGATTTAAGCTTAAATCAAAAGGAAATCCGCTCAGATTGAGAGGCTTGGTTCTTGATTTAAGCAAAAATCCCGATTGAATCAAGAGTATTTTTTCTTGTCGATGTTTTTAAGAGTCTGGACTCTAGATCCAGTGTGTTTTTTTTCCCAGTGTTTAAACTTAAAAGGACCGTATTGTCATCGTTGAGACGAACGTGAATAATCTGATTGATTGATTGATGTGTTGCAACGATGTAAATATTTTACGACAGGCGCTTTTCCGAAATCCCGCACATAGTAATTGGAAAAACTCGAAGAATGTTGCAGGTCATGACGCCTACTTGATGAAATGAAGGTATGGTGGTCAAAAGCTGGGTGGAAGAAAATAAAGAATTCAAGTGTGCAGTCAGAACTAGGAGCTAACCAGACCAAAATTGATGTTTTGGATCGGTATCAGCTAGCTATGCTAACTGTCATGAGGAAAATTGTATATCATACAATGTTGTGTTGTTACGTGATTATTAGGTCTACATTGTAATTTTGGAGCTGGAAGATGGTGTAAACTTAACGCGTCTTTCAGCCACTGCCTACGAAGGTGTCATTTTTTTCATAAGAATAAACCACTTCTTTTAAGTGATGAACGCGATGTGCTGTGATCATTGGCTCTTCAATTTGCCCAACTTGAAAATTCTCGACTAAGGAAATTCTGGAGCCAAAATACACGTCTAGACGCATCCATTCTTTCAACATTCAGAAACAGTGAACTCAGGATTTCAAAATGAGAATGAGGTTTCAATACATTCAACTCTCAATATGTACAGAAAGATGAAGTTCAGAAGGCATAAGTTTCGTTCAAGCAATCAGTCACCTGATTTACTAGTTAAAATGTTTTAACAAATATCAGTAATTCCGAATTAAATAATTACGTTATTTACTCTGTACCGAGGGATTTTGTAAAAGTATGTTTTTAGATGTATGTGTTTCGGCACAAAGACAGCCCAATGAGAAGAGGTGGTAGAAATGAATATAATTGAAGCAGAAGTGTTAAGAAGCTAATGAAAGGCTGTGATTCGACGGGGGGCAGTGGAGATTAAGGGTCGTAGACCGCCAGTGAGTGCTTAAAAGCGACAAATATGTATGAATGTTTAGGGAAATTTTCTGTGACTTTGGAGACTTAAATTTAACTTGTAAATCTTCACTGGAAAAAACCACATTGGATCTAGAGTCCAGACTCTTTAAAACATCGACAAAAAAAGTACTCTTGATTCAATCAGAATTTAGCTTAAATCAAGAACCAAGTCTCTTAATTTAAGCGGATTTCGTTTTGATTCAAGCAAAAATCCGATTGAATCTAGAGTATTTTTTCTTGTCAATGTTTTCAAGAGTCTGGAATCTAGATCCAATGTGTTTTTTTTTCCAGTGTTAAATGTTTTAGGACTCATATGTGTTTGACTCATACATTCAAATCTGTTCGAAACTCGTTCGAATAAATACATGTCCCCCGAAGGCCTTTTTTCGACTCGCAACTTGACCTCTCAACGTTATCTGTGTGTCCACGGATTATAAAAAAGCATAGTTAGGTACCATTTTAGGATATTTACGGAGAAACGCCCCGGACCTCTCTCTTGAAACTCGAGAATTGTCGTAAGATCGAAGCAATATTGACAGTGATGCAATCCCCAGAACCATTGCTCTGGCAGTTCCTTTTCACTCGCAAAGATCCGTCCTTGAGCCAGGGACCGAACGGCGTGCGACTTTCTCAGTAAAGTTGCGCACTTCGTCGATTAATCGTTAAGCTTTCGATTACTCGCACACCTTCGAGTTCCGAATCGATTCGCGACTTCGATAACTTCGATCGATGGACGACATTCCTCGTAACGCTGCGCGCTGAATCGGTATATAGTCATAAATTCAATTACTAAAAACACTAGATGGATTGACCGTTGATATTTCGATTACTCGCACGTCCTCAGGGGGCACAATCGATTTGAGACTTCGATCGGCGGGCAACATTCCCCGAGAGGTAGCTAGCGCTGAATCGGTTGATAACTGCAATATCGATTACTTATAACCCTGGATCGATTGATCGTTCAGATTCGATAACTTGTACGTCTTCGAGGGCAGAATCGATTTTCGGCTTTCATAACTTCGATCGATGGGCATTACTCTCCGTAAAGTTGCATGCTAGATCGATTAATCACTGGGAAAAAAGAAAGAAAAAAAAAAGAAAAAAAAACATATTGGATCTAGAGTCCAGACTCTTGAAAACATTGACAAGAAACATACGTAGAAGTTGCGTTACTTTTGTAACCGTGCGTTTAAGTCTCTGAGATATAAGCTTCGGCTGTGAAGCATTTTGATTACGCCCGAAAATGACCAGATCTTGATGCATTCCGTTCCGTACAATACAGACCCCTGGTGAGCGAAACATCTTAGGGATGATGAAATTCAGCGAGGACCCAAAAACGGCCATCGCTGGAAAAAAACACATCGGATCTAGAGTCCAGACTCTTGAAAACATTGACAAGAAAAAGGTCCTTGATTCAATCAGATTTTTGCTTAAATCAAAAGGAAATCCGCTCAGATTAAGAGGCTTGGTTCTTGAACTAAGCTTAAATCTGATTGGATCAAGAGTATTTTTTCTTGTCGATGTTTTTAAGCGTCTGCACTCTAGATCCAATGTGTTTTTTTTCCAGTGTACAAGGGCAAAATCGATTTGCGACTTCGATCATTTCGATCAACAGACAATATTCTCCGTACAGTCGTGCGCTGAATCGGTTTATCGATGTATTCGCGATTACTCAAGACTCTGAAGAAGGAATCGACTTGAGACTTCGATGGTCGCACCTGTGGAGCTTTGGCGGGGCAGGCGTCGGCGGTTTCTGTAATTAGTACGGCGATCATTATTACAACGCCCGGCGGCAATTATTTAACTCAGATTATTCAAAGTCCCGCGCGCATGATTAATCTACGACGGATTTCTGCCGTCTCTGTTAAGTTCAGCACCACCGGCCGCCGCGCCGCGCCGCACGGAAAAATCTCGGCTGGAACGGGAGAAAAACGAGCTTTGTGCTTCGCAATGATGCCGCTCGCTCAATCTTGCGGGTCAGTTGACAAGGTTATCTCGATTGCCATTTGCGAGAAGGAACCAAGATCATTGCGATGTTGCTAGGATCCCGTCTTTCTCTTTGAATAGTTCTCACACCTCGTCGCCCCCCCACCCCCACACGAAAGGACGTACCTACATTTTAATAATGCCAATTTCGATCGCAAATTGCAATCCTACCAAAAATATCTTGAGCATTTCCGACTGAAATTTTCACTGGTTCTTCTTCTGATCTTGTGTGGAAATCATAAACATTTGGGAAAAGAATTACACAAGTAGGTACTTTTTTATAAGAATTGAATTTTCCGACCCTGGAATGAAGTTACATTCCTTCGTCTGGGAAATGACGAACTGTCGGAATAAACATTCGAGAAGCCTCCCAAAATTACGTAGCGCCCCTTTTCCGGCATTTTTGACCCCTCCCCCTGTAACGGAAAAACGTAAACGGAAAAAAAGAATGGTGTAGCATTCTCCTCGACACCTTCTCTTTCCCCTACAGCGTTACGTAATTTAGGGACGGCCCCTAAAATATTTCAAACTCTGGAAAGGTATAATTGGATGTTCGTATTAGACAATAGTCGAAGTATAGTGGACAATCGAGGAAGTATAAAATGACGTCGTATTTATAGCATAACCAAACAGCGTATCTGTTACGGGCATGTTACCGGGATGACGGGAGATAGGGTGCCAAAGAAGGTGCGTGATTGGGAAGAGACGAAAGGGACGCCCAGTGCCCAGTGAAAGGGTGGCGGCAGAGAGTTACAAATAAATGAGGGAGTGCAAACTCCCTGAATAGTGTAATAGTGGTTACGCGTCGCAAAGTGCCGAGAGCGCCATGAAAGCAGTTTTCATGCATATGAACGTATTACGTTCGGCGTGATGCTTGAAGTATTTTGACAGTTTTGCAGGCGCTATCAATGCCGAAGACGATCCTTGTAACAATGCAATTTCTGAGGAGGAATTAGGCAACACTCAAACCTAGTTGCGTTCTTTCGTAAGGGGAACGACTGCATTTGTAACGTAGTTGGACTCTTTCATGGGGGAAAGGCGAAATGACACTCAAGTTTTTTTACACATATCGTAACTAGATGCATCTGCATTCGAATCGCAAAATGTGCATAATATTCGCAGGTCGGAAGATGTTTTAAGAGTCTGGACTCAGGGACCGAACAGATTTTTTTTTTTACTGTGGGAAATATTCACTTCGAGATGCCAAGCTAGAATCGCGATTTGCGAGAGGTAAATAGACAGCATTAAAATGTACACTCTTTCATGACGGCAAAAACGAAACAAGACTCAACTTATTTTTCCCGTGAACAGTTACACATATCGTAACTAGATGCATCGGCATTCGAATCTCAAGATGTGCATAGTAATCGCAGGTCGGTAAATGTTTTAAGAGTCTGGACTCAGGGATCCAAGAGATTTTTTTTAGTGTGGGAAATATTCACTTGGAAATACCAAGCTTCACCTCCTAAAATCCCGATTTGTAAGGAGTAAATAGACAACATTAAAATGGAGTTATACTCTTTCGTGACGGCAAAAACGAAACAAGACTCAACGTATTTTTCCCGTAGACAGTTACACATATCGTAACTAAATGCATCGGCATTCGGATCTCAAAATGCGCATAATATTCGCAGATCGGAAAATGTTTTAAGAGCACTGGAAAAAAAACACATTGGATCTAGAGTCCAGACTCTTAAAAACATCGACAAGAAAAAGTACTCTTGATTCAATCAGGATCTAGCTTAAATCAAGAAGCAAGCCTCTCAATTTAAGCGGATTTCGTTTTGATTTAAGCTTAAATCCGATGGAATCAAAAGTATTTTTTTTTTGTCGATGTTTTCAAGAGTCTGGATTCTAGTTCCAATGTGTTTTTTTTCCAGTGAGTCTGGACTGAGGGATCCAAGAAACTTTTTTTTCTTAGAGTGTGGGAAATATTCACTTCGGAATGCAAAGCTCCACCTCGTAAAATCGCGATTTGCATGAGGTAAATAGACAACATTAAAAAGTACACTCTTTCATGACGGCAAAAACGAAACTAGACTCAACTTATTTATCCCGTAGACAGTTACACACATCGTAACTAAATGCATCGGCATACGAATCGCAAAATGTGCATAATATTCGCAGGTCGGAAAATGTTTTGAGAGTCTTGACTCGGGGATACAAGAGAATTTTTTTTAGTGTGGGAAATATTCACTTCGAAATGCCAAAGCTTCACCTCGTAAAATCAAGATTTGCGAGTGGTAAATAGACAACATGAAATGTAGTTACACTCTTTCATGACGGCAAAACGAAACAAGACTCAACTTATTTTTCCCGCGGAGAGTTACACATATCGTAACTAGATGCATCTGCATTGGAAATCTCAAAATGTGCATAATATTCGTAGGTCGGAAATGTTTTAAGAGCACTGGAAAAAAAACACATTGGATCTAGTGTCCAGACTCTTAAAACATCGATAACAAAAGTTCTCTTGATTCAATCAGAATCTAGCTTAAATCAAGAACCAAGCCTCTTAATTTAAGCGGATTTCGTTTTGATTTAAGCTTAAATCCGATTGAATCAAAAGTATTTTTTTTTTTTGTCGATGTTTTTAAGAGTCTGGATTCTAGTTCCAAAATGTGTTTTTTTTCCAGCGAGTCTGGACTGAGGGATCCAAGAAATTTTCTTTTCTTAGAGTGTGGGAAATATTCACTTCGGAATGCAAAGCTCCACCTCATAAAATCGCGATTTGCGAGAGGTAAATAGGCAACATTAAAAGTACACTCTTCCATGACGGCAAAAACGAAACGAGACTCAACTTATTTTTCCCGTAGACAGTTACACATATCGTAACTAGATGCATCTGCATTCGGATCTGAAAATGTGCATAATATTCAGAGGTCGGACGTCGTCCGAGCGGCGGCGGACTTTCCTGGGCGTCCCACGCGAGCGTCGGGCCGGGCCGGGGTTCGAACGGGACGCCACGTAACTGGCTGTCGACACCTCGGGAGCCTGGACAACAAATCAGGGCTCGTAAGGATATGCAAAGCGAAACAGAGAGAGGAACAGAAACAAACCCGGGCTCGGTTTGTGAAACGCGGCGGCGCACAGTGGAAAGAGGTGACAGAAGAGGTCGGACTTGAAATTTTTGGCTAAAATTTCAAATATTGATGTTTATTTCGTATCGAATTCAATTTCTAGGGCAAGATTGCCAAAGAATATGGAAAATAAAATTCCCTGACACATTTTGGCGAAATTCCTTGACAATTGAAGATGTGACGGATGGTTAAGAAAGCATGATTGGAAATAGTTTTCAGGCAAAATTCGTTGTTCGAAACCTCAAACCCATTCTAGAGAGCAAATAAAGATGATTTAACAAATTTTCCCTGATATGTTCGTCATTTATGTCATTTTCCGTGACATTTTTGTCATTTCGGTCATTTCCCCTGAAATTTTTCGGTTTTTCAGGCAAAATTTGTTGTTCGAAACCTCAAACCCATTCTAGAAAGCAAATGAGGGTGATTTAACTTTCCCCGACATTTTCGTCATTTTTGTCATTTTCCCGGTTTTTTCTGACCTGTGGCAACCCTACAAGGGGTGTTTCAGAAAAAAAATTTCATGAAAAACCCAGTGGCGCCACTTTCAAGCTTCCTCGCTTAATATATTCGATAATATAAGCTTTCAAAGTTGCAATATTTTGTCCGAATACTCCCACTGACTCGGTCCAGTGTGCGGTGGCGGCGGCGATACGCTCGTCGAGGATCCGAAACGTCGTACGTCAAATCGGCATGCGAACAATGAATACGAGGGCCCGGTCGTCTCACCTGCAACAAAAAAAAACAAACACGCATTAATACGTGTATTACACGCACCGGGTCTCTAGTTATACAATACTGAGGATGATATACAAGCCGATCGGGCGATCGTTGCCAAACGGCACTGCATTCGGATGCGTTGGAACCAGAGGCTCAAAACAAAATTTCACAGGCCAACTTCAGCCAGGGCAAAAAGAGTTGCTTCGTATAGAAATTGGTTCAAAAATCACGATGAGCGCATCGGAAACGTCTGAAATACACAAGAATTGCTTCGTATAGAGATTGTTTCAAAAATCAAGATGAGCGCATCGGGAACGTCTGAGATACACAAGAGTTGCTTCGTATAGAAATTGTTTTAAAAATCACGATGAGCGCATCGGGAACGTCTGAGATACACAAGAGTTGCTTCGTATAAAAATTCTTTCAAAAATTACGATGAGCGCATCGGGAACGTCTGAGATACACTCCTAACCTCACAATGGAGAATTTCCACGCGAATTTTGATTGCTGCATCTAAAAGTGCATCTATAATCAGCATTTATTATTTTTTTCGGCAATGGGAAATAGTAAAAAATAGATTTAAAAGTGAGAAAATGCGCCGCCTAGTGATGTCATCTAGCAGCATTTCCTATTTAAACGCATGTATTTTAGGAGATTAGAGATCATTTTGACATATCTCCTTTCATAATTTTTCAATTTACGAACCAAGGGGTCCTGGTATTCAGCTCACTTGGTAGCGTCCATTTAAACACGAAATTCTTAAAATTTCAGACAGCTGCAAATTCTCAATTTCCGTTAAAATATGCGTTTTTCAAGCTGCTCGCTTCAAAAACGATACAATGGCAAAGGTGAACATTCCTTTTGAGGAGTCGTTCCGTCCAACCCTTGCACACTAGATGCTTCACAATAATCAAAACGGCTGACACTTCCGTGCGTAAATCTCGAGGAAACTTTAGGGTATTTATCAAAGCACGGAAAATGTAAATATGAACATGCCAATTCATAAAATCCCGTCTCGTCACATGTGTTTAAGCGGGTTGGCGTCGGCCATGATGAATACTACGTGCGCAAGGGTTGGATGGAACATCTCTTCTTACGATACGTTCACCTGAGCCGAGTGCCGTACGCATATTCCTTACGAAGATTGTGGAGTTAGAAGTGTATTTCTTCAGACTTTCCCGATGCGCTCATCGTGATTTTTGAGCCAATTTCAAATATGAGTAAGACTCTTGTACTGCTTTAGCTGAAGTTTGCGACGGAAACTTCAAAATAGGACTCATATTTTGTGAGTTTTATTTTTTCCTCAAAAATTTTGAAAGCAAGGTTTAACTGTTCCTACGCGTTTCATGGCATACTGAGTGACAATTGCAGAGATTGTGTAAAATTAAATGAAATTTTGAGTTGTATGAAGTTGCAACGACATCTCGTCTTACAAAAATACATAATTATAAATGAAAAAGCGCTCGAAAACAAGTCTCATTCCTGCCAAGATGTACTAATTCGTTTCCGAGTCATGGTTATAAGTGTTCGTCTATTTGGATGCAACGTGTGCGATTAATTTTTCCAGATGGTAAGCCTCAAGACTCGAAACGAAAAAGATAACATTCAAACATACGTATACCAGCGAACATACGTAGAAGTTGCGTTACTTTGTAACCGTGCGTTTAAGTCTCTGAGATATAAGCCTCGGCTGGAGAGCATTTTCATTACGCCCGAAAATGACCAAATCTTGATGCATTCCGTTCCGTACAATACAGACCCCTGGTGAGCGAAAAATCTTAGGGATGGTGAAATTCAGCGGGGACCGAAAACGGCCCTTATCGATAACCCTCCTTCAGCTCTCCTGCACTGGAAAAAAAAAACATTGGATTTAGAGTCCAGACTCTTGGAAACATTGACACGAAAAAGGACTCTTGATTCAAACAGATTTAAGCTTAAAACAAAAGGAAATCCGCTTAAATTAAGAGGCTTGGTTCTTGATTTAAGCTTAAATCTGATTGAATCAAGAGTATTTTTTTTCTTGTCGATGTTTTTAAGAGTCTGGAATCTAGATCCATTGTGTGTGTTGTTTTTCCCAGTGTGGACTGTTTTCTCCAGCAAGACAATCCAATCACTAATTTTGCTTGGTCCTCGAATATTTCCCGGAAAATTCGTATTTTTTCGGAGGACATTCGGCAGCATCAGAATGCCCTTACGATGTTCTTCCCTCAGCGCGCCGTAAAAGCGGCAGTGTCGACAGCGACAACTTGCGATGTCTCGGAACGGTTCGCATCGGGCTGAATTGTCGCTGCACCGCGCGATGTGCATACAAACCTTGCCGCCGCCCCCCCCCCCCCCCCGATTCGAGGCGGGGATAAATTTGTCGTTATTATTCGCGGGGATTGTTCTGTAACTCAGGGACTCTCTCTCAAGAGCGATATTACCATCGTACTAAGGAAGAAACGCCGTATGCATATGAGAAAGTTTTTTAACCATGTTTTTTGTGCGATTCAGACGATTTTCTTTCGAAAAACGTACGGTTATTTTGTAAAAAATTTCGGTCCGGTTTGCGCACTTTATAAGTCGGGACTTAGAAAAGATCCGGGTCTGCGGTCCGAAAACTCCAAAAGTGAAATTTCGTAATTAGGTCTGGAGCGCGATTTGGAACTTAACGAGCCCAAAAACCTCTAGTATAAAGTGCGTGGTTTTTCGTCTTGACTTAAACATTCTAGACTCGGACTAAGGAAAATTATTGTACGATCGGAGTTCGAATCAGTGAAAGTAAACAAAGTGGCGACAAGGGCCTAGCGCGCTCCTAAGGGGTTGGCTAAGCCGTTGGATAAAATGGACGGCCCCCGAAGGTAGTGTATAGATACATTAGTAGAAAAGTTGCGAAGGATTAAAGATGTAGTGGATATTATGAGAAATACGGGAGAGCAATTAAATAAAATAGAGAGGAAGCAAAAGGAGATGGCGGAGGAAATCGGGACCCTGCCCCGAGAACCAAATATAAAAACTCTTACAGTCAAATGGTCAGGAATAAGCAGGAGGAAAGGAGAGATGATGTCAAGATTATCCTTGAAGATGTCAACGACCCCGACGGTAAAGAGGTGAAGGACAAAGTTAAGAACCTCATCAAGGACCAAGGTTGGAAGGTTCAAGGGTTAGCCAAAACAAAGACAGGGGCTATTCTCACGGTAAAGGGTTCGGAAGAAGAAGTAAATAGAAAGCTAAAAGAGATACCAGTGATCAGAGAGGGAAAACTTACGATGAGGGAAGTAAAAGACAAAAAGCCTATGGTTCGAATTAATGGGGTTGATTCAGAAATAAACGAGGAAGAATTAATAGAGGAAATCCGTCGGAAGAACTTCCAGGGATGGGAGAGGGAAGATTTTAAGAAAGCGGTAGGTAGGGGAATAAAGAAGAAGACGAGGAATGACAAGGTTGCAACGTGGATTCTAGAGGTGTCAGGGAAGCTCAGACAACAAATTCTAGAAATGGGGATAATCTATGTGGCATACAATGGATGTCGGGTATGGGACCATATAGACATACTCAGATGCTACAAATGTCACAAACTAGGGCACGCGGCGAAAAGATGCGGGGAGAAGGAAGATCTATGCTCGTGGTGTGGAAAGCCTGGACACAAAAGAGCGGAATGTAAAGTAGCGGCCCCCACATGCGCATGTTGTCATAGTCAGAAAATAAGGTCAGATCACGACGTCTTCGATCATGGATGCCCGTCATTGATCAGAGAGATGGAGTGGATAGTTAGGAGAACAGACTACGGAGCATGAATTGTAAGGGAAAAAATACCAAAGGGAAATTAGGGAACTTGGAGAAAAAAGAGAAGGGGTTAAAAATCATACAGGTTAGTATAGGGAAAAATAAGGAGGAGATGGATGAATTCAGGGGACGAAATGATGGATTCAAGGGGCAAAAAGCCACTTTTTCCAACATTCAAAGAACCACAAAACTTTTGACTTTTTAGTTCACTCATTCAGGTTCATGACTTTTTGCATAGACCTGATCGGAGTTTCCTAGACGAGTTGGTGTGTTTTCGTTCTCACTGATTCAATTGCAACGAAAAGAAGATACTCTCATTAAGGAAGATGGTCCAACAAAACTAATAGTTGTCATGTAACTGGAGGCGGTGGAATTGCTCCTTTCATTATCCGCAACCATGAAACACGAGAATGAAAAAAAGGAAAGAACAGAATTCCAGATTTTCGACCAAGTGGCAACGCATTTTAAAGCGCTCTGCTTTGGTCACCTGGTCGTTGTGAAATAGGTCAATTTTTATGCAAACAATTTCGCGATGTTTTGTCTCAATAATGTGACTGCCTTTCCCCACAAGCCTCCCCCCCCCCCTTAATCGGGTCGCCATGAGCTGCGACAACCTTAGCCGCGGATTTTCCCGCGAAATTTAATCGATTTTGTGACGCAACGTATTGTTTACCTCTCATTCAATAATCGCTTTTAGAGCACGGTCGCAGAGCAATCTCCTTAATGCGTCTATTACAACAGAGGCAGGAAAAATATTATTTAAACCACCGAGCCAGCGTTATCGACTTCAATCTGCGAGTACACTAATCTAACTTGAGATGGCTGTGAAATGTACTTTTTTGGATCTATCTTAATGATCTAAAGCATTGACTTGTCCTGTATCCTGTGGATTTTTTTTTTTTTTTTCCAATAATAAAATAACATGTACATTTTTCAAAACCATCACAATATTACTACTACTTCATTGTTTTCAATGGTATTGATGATCGCAATTCAATGATATTCAACTGAGCAAGAAAATGAGAACATTTCAGAAGCTGAAGATCAAACTAAGGAAAGTTTCACTTGATATCAAATTCTGCCCCCAATGTATGAAATCCGATGTTTATCCTAATAGGCGGAATTTTTAGCTTCTGTATTTTGTTTTTTTGTTCGTTTTTTAAAATTACCTGATGAAGGCTTCTGCTGAAGCCGAAATGGACATAGTATAAATGTGTAAATAGTGACAACCGAATTTGCATCGGGCGAAAAAAGAAGAAAAAAAGTGAGTGACCATCACAATATGTCGAAAAATATCAAAATTTAATGTTTCGTTGCCGACGATTTCCTTAGCACGACAGACTTACCTTAATGCTCTTCCTCATACGAGTGTTGATTTCGTGACAAATGCACACGGAGGAAATGCACAAGGAGGAGTGAACGACCGGCAGAAAGCGAAGTGCAACGGCACAATCGCATTCTGCAGCTGCTAATTGCCGATTAATATTCGCAGATTGAAGGCGCTGCGCACTCAATTGCCGTGATGAATCGCCCTTTGTATTCTCAACGAGCGGGCATTGATCAGATGGGCCGTATTCCTGCCAACAGAACCATGTGCATTAAGGCATGCGCCATGAGACCCGTAAGAATGTGTGCGTAACAGGACTCACGTCATGATGCACATAATGCCTTTGTATTTGCAACGAGCGGGCATTGATCAGATGGACGTATTTCTGCCGAGCGGAACTATGTGCATTAAGGCCTGGGCCCTGAGTCCCATAAGAATGTATGCATAATAGGGCTCATGTCGTAACGCACATAGTTCCGCTCGGCAGAAATACGTCCAGATGTCAGTGTCACCTTTGTGCAGGCATTCTCGTTTGACTTTAATGCCCGCGTCCTGGACTTCGCTGCTAATACGAGAACTTGAATGAATAATGCACTTTTTCAATTAGAATATTACGTATCGATGGCTGAAAGTCGAAAAATGCGTGGATCGGCTTGCGACCTCGTAAGTCTTCCCTATTGAGTGTAAGTTGCATACTCGAGTCAAATCGCATTCGACGGGAAAATGTGGAGTAATTTTTGTTTGCTATCAGGCAAACTTTTAACAGCCCGATTCAACAGTCTGACTCCTCTTGAATAGCGAAATAGCTGAAAATTCTGTAAGCTCAGGAAAATGTCCCTCCTTCTGAGCTTGGTGCCTCGTTCGCTCGCAAGGACACGTCTGTGGACTTCATCGGTAGTTACTACCCACATTACCGGTGGTTAAAACCCTTACCTGCTCAGTGGTCAATTACACTGACCACCTTTATAAATAATTATTCATGGACGTTTTGGCGCGACATACTGTTACCAACCATGTAGTTATTCATTGACACATATTTACATTTTTATTCACTATTTCATTTGCGATGAGTTTCACACTTATGCATACACAGATCTAAGCTCTAACTAAATGCTAGTACGGGGCTGGGCCGTAGGCAGGGAGGGGGGGTACGCGTCCGGGGCGTGAAGGAGATACGGGTCTGAGCCGTGATGGTTACTAATTTTTTTATCACTTCAAATGAACTCTCGCTCCACTTTAGTGAGCGCAAAAAATCAGTCAAGATTGAGTTAACATGAGGAAAAAGGATACTTAAAATTACAATGTAAAATCTTTTATATCGTAATTTTATGTATCATAAAACACAAGTTAAATATTACCCTAGTCGTCTCGGAATCGTTACCGTAATTGTTTCCAAAGTGCAAATTTAAGTGTCAGACCAGTAAGAAAATGGTTCAAATATTGTGCATTTTCCTACCTTAAAATGTCGAGATTCTTTTATTTTTTGACAGGTGGTTAAATGGGATATGGTCCAGAATGTGAAAAAAAATATTTCCAGGCAATGTTATGTTGGCAATATTGTTTTATTATCTATTGTTTATCTCCGATACGTTCGAGTTTTGGTGCTGCCGGTGTTATCTCCAGTTTTGCGGTTGTCGGTTGCTTGGACGACGCAAATGGTTATGATATAGTAGTAAAATATGTTTCAATTTTCTTACACAAATAACTACATTACCTCGAGGTAACCAAACGTTCAGTCTGATAATTTTTTTATTATTATTTTTTTTATCGGTAATTGTTACGATTATTTTCATTACTTTCAATTATTGACCAAAATTATTATTTTACAATTGCTAGTCTCATGTGGGAAAGGACCATTAGCGTTACATTTTTAAAAAAACGAATTTATTTCATTGTGACTAGTCTTTGATTGCCTTCTTACTTATTCCAGTTACGCTCATATATTCCTCATTTCAAGTTTGTCCCCTTTCTGTCAAAATTTTTGGGTAAAAAAAGTCAACAAATTTTTTTTCACTAATTTTGAAATACTTAGACCAGAGAGACCTTAGAAAACTCGAAATTTCCAAAAAAAAAGTTCGAAACCCATGATGGGGTGCGTGCAGGTAAGGGTAACTCCCGTCTAATGGCGACGTTCTTCGCGTTATGTTTTTTAACATTAGTGAAGTGGGGCTAAATTTACATGACAGTGCAACCCTGATAACTGACGATGTCTTATCGTTTTGGAACAAAGCGCGTATTCCAGTGAAACATGAGCATGATTGTACGGAAAAAGTTAAATCCTTCATGAAACTTGGAAAAAAGGCAAAGAAACAAGAGTAGATCTCCAGACATTGAAGTTTCTAAACGAAATAACTATGTTAAACAATTGGACGACCTGTTTGACACTGCCCACCAAGATGCCAGGAGAATCATCACCATCCCTGAAGACGGTTCCCGGACTTTTCGGCACGGGAGGCTTTCGGCGCACGGAATTTTTGGTGTATTTCAATAGACGGTAAATCTCGGAGGGGTGGCACCATGCTTTTCATTCTTTCATGATGTCTGCTCATCCAACCATATGGAAGCTTATAAGCGCTTTTAAAAAAGGAGAGGGCCTCACTCGAGTTAGATTTGAGGGCTTTGTTTCTAAAAAAGAAATTCAGACACAGAGGAAAAAATATGTCCTTCTCACGAATCGTCTTGAAGCTATTTGTAAGATATTTGCAGACAATCAGACCCTTGACTTCTTGCGGGCTATCGCTCATAATTTCATAGGTGTTTCACACACATAGGTGTTTCGTCTTTATTTTTTTAGCTTTTTTCACTTTTTAGCTAACTTTAGCAATTTTTAGGAATTTATCAATTTTTTAGTGCCAAGGAACAAATACACTTTTTACACTTCCATGGCCTTCTATTCCATTAAGTCCCGCTAGTGCATGGGCCGAGCTGGTGAAGTTTCATTCCTTCTCCTTTCTCTCCTCCTATCTCATCGTTGTTTGGACACTTATCTGGCAAAAGGGGGGGGGGGGGGTGAAAACTTCCAAGACTTGACTATCTGAAACAATTTGTGTAGCAAATTCTTGGAATTTTTCGTCAACCACACCCACAACTTCCACTTTCTTTGTCTTCCTGTCTCCGGAATATTTTGACTGAAAATCGTTCTGGAAAATAAGGTAAGCAGTCCCTTCTTGTATTTTTAAAAGTACAGCACGTGCGCCGAAAAATCCGGACACCCCTGAAGACAAATAGTTTTTGGAAAATCAACGAAGAAAGGGACGATTTGGTTTCATGTACGGTGTGGACTAGGAGCTTCATAGACGGGAATTGAGGGCCAAACATTGAGAACACAGCAGCGAGTAACGGGTGAGGGAAAAAGCGAGGATTCCATATTTTTCTGTAAATTTTTGTTATCTTTCCAACTGTCACATGTAAAAATAAATTCATGGAAAAGCTCCTGTTAATAAGTGACGCCCACTTGATACAGGAACACAAATAAACTCAGACGGCTGGGTATCTTATTCCTACTAAAATTATTTCACCTACCATCACGAAACCGTTAAGCACAAAGAAGGCTTATTTGCACTGGAAAAAAAAACACATTGGATCTAGAGTCCAGACTCTTAAAAACATCGACAAGAAAAAGTACTCATGATTCAATCAGAATCTAGCTTAAATCAAGAAGCAAGCCTCTTAATTTAAGCGGATTTCGTTTTGATTCAAGCAAAAATCCGATTGAATCAAGAGTATTTTTTCTTGTCAATGTTATCAAGAGTCTGGACTCTAGATCCAATGTGTTTTTTTCCAGTGAACGTATTTCTCCTCTTTATACTTGCTGGTAGGGTATGAACACAGGCACATGTTCTCACACTGAAAAAAACTCCGGCCGTGGACTTGTTCCGGGCTCAAAGGCCGAAAGTTCCGGGCGTAGCAGCATCCGGAGCAGTAGAAGCTACGGCTCCAGAGCCCGGAACTTTTTTTTCAGTGCATGACTAACGTCTAGTTTATCATTTGATCATGTGATCTTTGTTGAGCCCCTTCCTATTTTTTAATTGTAAATTAATAACCATATCCGTAAAAATGCGATGAAATGAGTAAAGAAACAACCACCGATTAATATAGTAAAACATTTTGCCGTGCTAAGGAAAAACGCCGTTTGAACATTCGAGAGTTGCGAAATTTCCTTTGATGAAACGCTTATTCTAGAGGAAAATTATGAATATTTTTCCTGGAAATTTTCAGGAACTTCAGATCAAAATACGAACAAAATTCTCTGAAAAATTGAAAGGGAAAGTAATCATAAGTTTGCTAAGGAATTCGTGTTTAATTAAAGACACTTTGGCAACGCCTGATGGTTCATACGCCGTTTTTCTTTAGCACGGCAGTGTTCAGTAGAGGTATCGACGCATCGATAAAGCGTGACGTGCGAACAAGGGGCGTGGACCGCACAGGGATTACGGCGCCAGGCGTCGAGGAGTCTGAACTGTGCTGCCGTGAATTGAGGAAGAACGCCGTAAGAGCTTTCAGACGTTGCCATATTTCCTTCGATTAAAGACAAATTTCCGGGGGAAAATTTCCATCAGTTACGTTCAAAATTTCAGAGAATTTAGTTCCTAATTTCATCTAGAACATCTGAAAATTTCGAGGCAAAAGAAGCATAAAATTCCTCAAAAATACATGTTTAATCCGGGGACATTTGGCAACTCTCGAATGCTCATACGTTGTTTTCCCTTAGCACGGCAGTGTGAGCTCGGAGCAGGGCAACGCACAATGCGCGGGCTGATTGCTCTCCGCCACCCCGATCCAAGCTCGCGGCAATTACCGTGCGTATATTTACGGTAATTTTATGCATTGTGCGAACGGGTAATTGAACGGTCAGTGCGTAGGGTTTCGCGCCTGGCCTTTCGAGTCCGCAGTCCGCGCGCGCGTTAGCGACATTTTCGCTCTTTTCTCGTTTCCATTGCGGCCAGGTGTGGAGGTCATACGGATTAAAATCGACGATGCTCAACACAACATCCTGTGATGTCATAGCAGGTGATCATGTTCTGCCGATTGTTTCGAGTGTTGTCTGTATTGCCGTTGGAGTTGAGGGGGGTACGCTAGTGAAAAGGGAAATTTATTACTTACTTCCTTTCTTTTTCGCCCGATGAGTATATATAAAAAGAAAGAAAGTAAGTGACCGTAGTTCCCGATAAAGAAAACAAATAAGTAGTAGGAAATTTATTATTTTTAGCTGTAGTCGCGAGCGTTGGCGACATGTTCGTTTCTTCAAATTTTCACTGCAGCCAAATAAGGAGGTCAAATACGAATTAAAATTGACGATACTAAACACAAAATCCTGTAATGCCATTGCAGGTAATCGTGTTCTGCTAATAATTGTTCCAAGCGTTTTTGTACTACATACCGATAAAGTTCAGGCAGCTGTTCCTGGAGGAGGGTACGCGGTACGCTAGCAAAAAGGGGAGTTGTCAAACGTTGAAAATACTTAACATTAGAATCACGAAGTTTTTAATTGTTAAAATTAATGAGCAGAGCTTGCCGATCAAAATAAAAGTAACTTGTAATTATTTTTCATTTTCGGTGAGGATAAATTTCATCATATGTTGGCGTAATATCTGTATTTCTTAAGCAAAAGTTTGTTTTCATGTTGTTTTCTTTTATTCAAAAGTAGGTATCGTATATTGATCATTCTGAAGGTCCATGATGGCCCATGATGATCAATTTCATATTCCAATTTTCCAGGAACTTAAGCTTTCTTCCTCATCGAGGCAGGTCAGTGCGCACTTTGACCGGAAGAACTATCCCAAAATAGCAAAGTAACGGCGGGGTGAGTTCTGCAACAGGTTCTTGACAAAATCTGCCCAGCATACCTTTTATCGACGTAGAGTAAATTGGACAGACGAGGCGACATTTATACCAGAGCGGGAATATTTAACCAAAGGAATAGCCACATTCGGGCTCACGATTATCCTCATTCTATCTACGAACACAGCTTCCAACACGATTCGACACCTGATGATGTCAAGATAAAACTTGGTTGCCCCAAAAATTTACAAAAATTATTTGGAAGGAAATAGGACCTGAAATTAGACCCTTACTTGAGGTCACCCTCCTACCGACCTACATCGCAGTGAAAGATATCATCATGCGCACACTGGAAAAAAAAACACATTGGATCTAGAGTTTATACTCTTAAAAACATCGACAAGAAAAAGTGCTTTTGATTCAATCAAAATGTAGCTTAAATCAAGAACCAAGCTTCTCCATTTAAGCGGATTTCGTTTTGACTCAAGCAAAAATCCGATTGAATCATAAGTATTATTACTTGTCAATGTTTTAAAGGGTATGGACTCTAAATCCAATGTGTTTTTTTCTCCAGTGCACTGAGAGACCGACCGAATCATTCCGTGATTCAGATTTCGAAAATTGACTTTAGTAGTGAACTGACAGTGAAATAAGAGCGGAATAGTTAAGTTAAAGTAATCAAATCGAGGGATAGAAACTTCTTCGACCTTCGGTTCTCATCGCGCTTTCGTGCGGCTACGATGATTCCCCTCGCTTTATGGCCTTGGTGCCATGTTAGTCCTCAATTCACATCCGCCAAGTTCAAATCGTTTCTTACCAATCAAGGAGTCAGATTTCATCGAAGAATAGCACCCTATCATCCAAGCACAAACGGACCATTGTAAGAGGAATGCTCCTTGTCTTGATACTGCAAGTTGGGATGACCTTTTACTCAAAAAAACAGAGATTAGGGTAGTCAATCGATTCTGCCACAGGCTACGCGAGAAAAACACAGACTCTCCACTTATAATCTGTGATAAAATAACAACGTAATCTGGGGAAATATAATCTGTGTATATACCTGTATATCAATATTTGTAATGTTTGTTAGGTGGCATCTATCTTTTCCTCTGTTCCCCGGCTAGTTGGATCAGAGGACAATGTGTTTTTACCTGTTTTCCTTATTTTGTTTGTACGCTGCTCAGTCTGCGCCTGATGATGGTGACAATCACTCACCGAAACGTAGCCCGTTGAATTAAAAATGTAAATTTAAAATATAAATAAAAAATAATATGAAAGGTTATATAATCTCATGAAATTGATTTAATCATTTAATCTGTGTAAATATCTATATAATTCTTATAATCTGTGTCGATGAGCTTTCATGCTTTTAGAATGATATTATTTGCAGTATGAGGTTGTGTGGTGGGTTTGTGTATAAGTGCTGCACACGTAAGCTACATAAAATACTTTGTGCAAACGATTGCGCTAGGAATCACCACCCCCCCCCCCCCAGAATAAAAAGTAAAAATCGTTTAAAGGATAAACATAGTTATATTCATTATAAGGCGCGCCAATTGGACAACCGATTGGATCTCCAGGGTAAAAACAACAGCTGCTGCCTTGAGTAATATATTCGTTTTCAACTATTGTATAAGTTAATAGCGAATTCACGAGGTCGCAACGAAATAGGGGGAAAACTGCGGATTATACATGTGCCACTGAAGGAGAGGCACTGAGTCTTGTGACTCATCTGGAATAGAACTTAATATTAGGTAGGCACTCACGGCAAAATTAAATAATTTTAATCACATTTAGGTTCTTTGTTATCCAAGTGAGTTTTTCTTTACTTCTCTTTATCGTGAACTTATTTCACTCATGTAGGTTGAATAAATATTATAGGTATCTTTCCTTTTCACCTATGGTTAAATCTTTGTACTTGGTAAACTTGAGATCGCGACGGAAATTTTCCTTGGAAGGAAAATATGCATTAAAAACCCTTATACACCTCTCATTGCTGCATCAAGGACGTAGTCTCCATGTGGAACAGGGGGAGATAGACGTGCTTTTTGGCACGTTGGCGATTTCGTTGGGGATCAACAACACGCAGGGTGCTGGAGTCCTCCATATAGGATACCCCCATTCAATATACACCTTCTTGCAGGAGAGCGGTCGTTGCGGTCGGGCAAACCAACCAGCAATATGCGTTATTCTCGTAGACAAAAGTCACGATTATAACATCTTAAAGTTAACGTATTTATCATCGGTTTTTTATTTGTCCTGAGTGATTGTAATATTAGTATTATTCTTTTACAGGACAAGGCGTGTCGAACATTCAACGTTTAACAACCTAAGCGATACATACGTAACACAAACCTGTCGCAGCCACATTATTGTCCAAATACCGGAGGACGGACAACAGCTGATTTTCTATAATTCCACTACTTTTCGGCTCCCTGCCGTTAAGCGTTGTTTGTCAGCTTTTACCGATTTGCTTGTTGGTGATGAAAGTTTGTGATAGAAGCTTGTTTCCATGGATAAAAAAGAAGCGGCAAGAATATATGATGCTAAATACTAGATCGCCTTCTAAATTGCACAGTAGGCAATTTCTCTGCATCAGAGATAGGATGGTTGCGTTCGGCTGTTTTTTTCTTCATTCGCTAGTTTAATCACATTAGTTCATCCCTACGTCACTTTCCGACGAAAAAAATACCGCGTTAATACATCATTACATTGAATTATAAGACAGTTTATGAAAAAACACTTGACGCCTACTTTTCCAATTTCACACCACTGAGATGAGCGTTCAGCTCGACCATTCATCGGCAGGCCAATGAGCCTCGATACAGAACGTCGAAGTTTTTTAAAACAATTTTTTCTTAAATCTGACAACTACAGAGTTGAGCGTCCAGATTCTTCGGATTCAAAGTGAAACAACTCAATAAAATGGTGCAAGTGGGATTGGACGTAAAATCGATGCTGCCATCCTTAGTAATAGTAAAGAAATATTTAATACCAGACTTGGGTTTCATCTACGCACTGAAAAAAAAAATCTCGGTGTATTTACTAAGAAAAGGGTAAAATTACCAAGAATTCATGGTTCTATTTGATCCCAGTTTTTTCTTGGTAAAATTACCATTAATGGAATTGGTAATTTTACCAAGAATCTCGGTAAAAATATTGAAATTTCTCGGTAATTTTACTGGACCTTGGTGAAACCGCCAATATTTTTCATCGACTGTGGTAGAATTACCGAGATAAAATGGCAAAGTTACCAAGTATTGATTACCAATAAAAGTGGTATTCTTACCTGAAAAAAACAGTAAAAATACCGGTTTTTAGGTAAGCTTACCAGTCTGTCTTGGTAAAATTACCAATAATTGGTAAAAAAGTGAGATGGTAAAGGTACCAACGGACCTCGGTAAAAACGCTGAGAATTTTTTTTCAGTGCGATATTGCAATTTTAGATTTTATTATCGAATGCTGCTGAAGGGATCTGACTATTTCATAAGATGTTTTGCAAACTAGCAGAGAAAATTCATTGAAAACTTATCGATAATGATTAAACTGCTGCATGTATACTAAGTAACGCAGACGAGTTAGATTCTCTTCCTCCTGAGTATAACGCCAAATTGTCAACCTCCCTCACCTTTCAATCGTAGTATTTTTTACCAAAACCTGTAGTATTTACGGGACTGTTGAAACTGAACTACTCTTATTATATGCTGCACGGAGAAAAAAAACTTCGTGCACGGGACCCGAAATTGAGGTCATATGAATCTCTGAAGTTTTTGGCT
This sequence comes from Bemisia tabaci, assembly GCF_918797505.1. Classification (NCBI taxonomy): domain Eukaryota; kingdom Metazoa; phylum Arthropoda; class Insecta; order Hemiptera; family Aleyrodidae; genus Bemisia; species Bemisia tabaci. The sequence goes on from NC_092802.1 coordinate 32,593,401, forward strand.
CCGCATCCGAAAAGTTGAGGTCCGGCTGTCGAAGTGCGGGTCGCACATCCGAAGTACTCCGGTAGATACCAAAGTACTTCTCTTACCCTTACACTGGAAACTAAAAAAAAAAAAAAAAAAAAAAAAAAAAAAAACATTGGATCTCGAGTCCAGAGTCTTCAAACATTGACAAGAAAAAATAATAATGATTCAATCGGATTTTTGCTTGAATCAAAACGAAAACCGCTTAAATTAAGAGGCTTGGTTCTTGATTTAAGCTGGATTCTGATTGAATCAAGAGTACTTTTTCTTGTCGATGTTATTAAGAGTCTAGACTCTGGATCCAGTGAGTGTTTTTTTCCAGTGTAGGATTCCCGGTGATTTCTGGTATAAAAATAAAGAAGTTTCCTCAGACTTATTTGGGAGGTACTTTAAAAAACTACTTTTCATAAATTAATGGATTTTCAAGCGGGTGTAAAGAAATCGGTTGCGAAATAGACCATTGCGGAAACGCCGAATGATCCAGGACTGAATTGACAATGCTGGTGGGAATAAATCAAATTCAACCGGGATTTGACGAGCGCCACTCACGACTCAGTTAGCGTTTCGTTTTCATCATCAAAACCCGAAGATTCAGAAACGAGATCGGATTCTTCCAACAGAGGGGTGGCTGGGCAGAGAAAGGGATTGCCCATCAAAGAGCGTAGCGCCAAGGCCACATCTGCCGTGCTAAGGAAAAACGCCGTATGAACCTTCAGACGTTGCCAAGTTTCCTCCGATAAAACACGAATTTACTGGGAAAATTGGGAATATAATTTTCCAAAATTTTCAGACAATTCTGTACGCAATTTAATCTAAAATATCTGAAAATGTCGAGGAAAAATGTGCATGAATGTTGTCAAAAATACATGTTATAGCGAGGGAAATTTGGCAACTTTCGAATGTTCGTACGGCGTTCTTCCTTAGCACGGCAGACATGGATTGGTCTTCCATCGTTATGCAAAATGGATTGGACTCCAGTCTCGAATTGAGATCTTTCGAAAGTCTTACAGTGCGCACTAAAGTCAGACAGCGGGTTGCAGTTTAAAATTCTCACGATGGTAAAATTTGGTTGAGAAAAAAGAGGTGATCGTGTATTCCTAATTTAAAGCAAGGCATTTAGCCTTGAGACTCCTAGCTGTAAAAAAAAAAAAAAAAAAAAAAACTCTTAAGGGCACGGCAGTTCAGTTCATATGGAGCACGGTGTAGTTCGGCTTTCTGAACCAAGCTTTAGTTAGTGAACAAAGAGCAAAAGAGAATTCGCAGGTGTCTGAAATTTGATGAAATTCGTGTTTAAGTGGAAACTACTGCAGTGAAATGAACACGAAGATACCCTTCGATCATAAATTGCGAAATTACTAGAGGAGACAAGACCAAATGATCTACTCTGTTAAAATGAATGTGATCAAACAGGAAAAGCCGCCAGATGACGTCACTAGGCGGTGCATTTTTTTACTTTTAAATCAATTTTTACACTTTATCCCATAACAGAAAAAAAATTCAAAAAGTACTGCGAAGTCAGCTCTTTAAGTACTCTCAGCTGAAACGATGAAAAATTTTCGTGCAAATCTCCATTCAGTGCATTGAGATATCACAGCTGTGCGTTAAAAGCAAAGAGAAAATGAAAGTCGACATTGAATGGGGACAGATCGTGGCCACCACATCTTCCCGCGCTTTTTTTTCAGCCAATCAGACACCCGACGACCACTTTTTCATTCCTTATGAAAAATCCCATGTATAATCGAAACCAAATGTTATTGTCGAATTCAGACTACGATTCGGCAAAAATATTTTCACGACTGACTTTTCGGGGATCTGGCGTCTCGTCGAAGTATGAAAAAGCTCCACTTTTTCCAAAAACACATGGATCTTGATTTGGAAAATTTAAATTGTCTTCCACTTAAGGTCGATGTTTTGGACTATGCCGTCAGCTCTCTAGTCAAAAACAAAGAAAAGTCGCGGTCGCTTTTCCACCCTGGCAGATGGCAGAATTTTTTTTTCAACTTCTTCTTTATTTTTCTTCCTGCTGGTTTAATGCCTTCTTGTCAAGCACCTTCAGCCAACTTCAGACAATGTTTAGTGTCCGTGGACATCGTGGGATCTCCATGCTCCAGGCTTTTCCAATTTTCAAGGATAAGGGCCAAGGAGAATCTGTTTCAGCAGATTTACTCGTCAATTCCGTGAAAATTGGACGCCACCACCGGGATTCGAACCCGGGACCTATTGACCTAGAGTCAGACTCGCTGACCACCAGGCCAACCTGGCCGGCGACAGAAAATTTAATGCATCATTTTCACTCGTGGAAGGCTCGAAAGCTGTCGCACAGTACAAATTACTTCATGGGTGTAGTTGAAACCACTCCATTCGCGGATGTAAAAGGAGAGTGCAAAGCTCATATTTTTACACGTTCGATGCACCATGAGACTTCTAAATCAATTTTTTTATTTCCTGTCCTCTGAATCTATCGACTCTTTCGAGTCGCGACGTGGCATTACGGGACGGAACGAAGCTCGTTGCGCGAACGACCTTGGGAGACAGGTGGATTTCAAGCCCGAATCAGGAATGATTTGTGGCACTGCACAACCACCGGGGCTCTCAGGACCGCACACGCCTCCAACCATGCCGCACTACGACGCCAATTTGCGTTTTTTGCAAGGTTGTCAAGATTCTTCAGCTGCATTCCTTCACGTCTGCATCGAATTAGACCAGCTTATGCATATATGAATTTCATTTAGGAGGAAGAAATCACTGTTTCCGGTTCTTTCAAAAAACTCTCACTGGAAAAAAAAAAAAAAAAAAAAAAAAAAAAAAAAAAAAAAAAAAAAAACACACATTGGATATAGAGTCCAAACTCTTAAAAACATCGACAAGAAAAAATACTTTTGATTCAATCGGATTTTTGCTTAAATCAAGAACCAAGCCTCTTAATTTGAGCGGATTTCCTTTCGATTCAAGCAAAAATCTGATTGAATTAAGAGTATTTTTTCTTGTCAATGTTTTCAAGAGTCTGGACTCTAGATCCAATGTGTTTTTTTTTTCCAGTGCTGAATAGGGAAACAAAAGGACTGCACTTTGCACAAAAGAGGTACAAATTCTGACTCATGCAAATATACACCTATCTGCGTAGGGAAACTAATGGCACGTATGTTTTTTTTCAAAAATAGGCCAGAGGATGTAGCCTCTAATTTCAAAATGTTCCTTCATGTCTGAATCAAATTAAACCGGCTGATGATTATATGTATTAGACGCAGTTAGCAAGAAGGAACCACCGTTTCCGGTTCGTTCATTAAACGTTTCTCCCTAAATAGGGAAACAAAATGGACTGCATTATGCAATTAAGAGCTACAAATTATGACTCATGCATAGAAACACCTATCTACGTAGGGAAAGTAACGGCACGTGCGTCGTTTCTAAAATGAGCCAGAAAATGTAGTTCCGAATTTCAAAATGTAGTCAAAGTAATACAAGACGGTAAATACGCTAAAAGAAAACTGTGGAACTAATGCATGGTCTCGTTTCCCGAGCGATAGTATGGGGGAACGTCACGCAATTACGCAAAACTACCCTGCAATTTGCAGTAAAGAGCTACAAATTTTGGCTCATGCATAGAAATACCTATCTACGTAAGGAAACTAACGGCACGTGCGTCGTTTCTAAAATGAGCCAGAAATTTAGTTCCGAATTGCAAAATGTAGTCAAAATAATACAAGACGGTAAATACGCTAAAAGAGAGCTGTGGAACTAATGCTTGGTTTCGTTTCCCGAACGATAGTCTGGGGGAACGTCACGCAATATGCAAAACTATCCGTTGGAAGAGATGGGATGGTAGTGTCGTTCCTTCTTCCAGCAATTAAAATTATGGTAAGACGTTTGTACGACAAGAGGGGATGCATGATTTAAGAAAAACAAATACACAAAAAAAAAACCTCGAACGTTCAGAATAAGAACGACTTGATATGAATTTTGCATTTTCTTTTGCATTTATGACGTTCAATTACCTACAAGAAACACGATGGGCATCATGCACCATGTTTTCGATCTGCGGGAGATATTTCGACCGCAATGAAGGCTTCAGCTGTTGAGCCACAGCCCGAAGGAATTCCTTGATTCGAAGTATTTCCCTGACTCATCCAGGTTTCCCTGACTTATCCAGGTTTCCCCTGGCCCCTGCAACCCTGAATTAGAATTTACACCATGTCCTTCATCGTTGGAAGAAAATTCAAATGAAATCAATCGAATTCTAGCGGTTGAGCCGCAGCCCTAAGAACTTGTGAAAAGTTGTTTATTGTAAGTTAATTCGTTGAATTATGCTTGAATTTTGGTTACTATCCTGTTTTGCTGTACTTGCTGTGTTGTCTTTTGTGTAGTAAGAGTATTGTGTATTTTTCTAAAATGTAACATAACATTTTAGCCACCAACTGTACACTTCAGGTAATTGCTCTGAAGATGGGACGAGGTTCCCGAAATGCTTCAGCACTTATTTAGAGAATAAAATTGAAAAATATGCATCTTTGGCTCCCCTCCTGATATGATCATTTACCTATAATACAGTGATTTTAATTTTACTTTTCATCTTATGTCTTATTTTTTCAAGAATTTTTCTTGTATTTATTATTAATTCTTATTTTTATACATTTATGTTGTTTATGCTATTCATAAGGGGTACTGTGGTTCTTTTTTACTTAGCCGGGAGCTTCAGTTGTATTCTTATGAATTGCAGTTGCTGTTATTAAAAAGGTCGTTTCTGTTCTCTTTATTTCCCAAAGGATTTTAATCACTCCCACGAAACCGACAGTCTCTCCGCAAATAATTGATCTGCGGACGCAAGAGAGACTGACGAAACACGTCACTCGATACATCGTAACCTCCGGGCTGCCGTACAGCACCGTAGAGAATCAAAATTTTCAGATAATGCTGAAGGGGTTCCGGCCGAATTACCAGCCACCAGGGCGCCATGCGTTGACCAACACTCATGCCCCTAGGATGCTGGAGGAAACGAAGGGCGTGATAAAAAAGTAAGTAATAACACGTTTTGCATCCTAATTTACAGGGATTTTTACTCCCTGGATCTTGGACCCTTTGAAACAGTTAAAACGTCATCTCAACGAAAGCAAACTTATTTCTGATGAACCATCATACCGGCCAGGGGCCCCTGGCTGGCTATGCAAAGAAAGTGGTGATGGTTCAATACCCGAATTGGAGGGACAACGACAATGCAGTCGTGTCCTGCGTGCATACAATCGGCCATTGGGCATCATCAATTTCGGTCTTCACGACTGCAGCTGTTCCTGGACTCCGAGCACTGTCTGGCCCGGCCTACACGAAGACAATTGTTATTGCCTTCTCCGATGATGCAAAATTGCGCTTTGCGGGTATGCCTGCAGGAACCGCAAGGCATAGTATAGCATATGAAGGTGCAAAGAGCCTCGTGAGAAATATGCTAGGCCAATTATGCCCGAATCTCTCTGATTTCTCCCACGTCGGTTTTAGTTTCTTAAAGAATCCCTAAGTCGCTACTTTGTCTTTGGTAAATACTCTCCCTTTGTCTCTCAATATTAGCTCCCAGTAATGTATTTTGTGCCTCAGAGCAAATCTAGATTTCATATATATATGTGTGTGTGTGTATCACGTTTACGGAATTTATAACTTGTTCTAATTATTTTAAACCATGTCAATAGATACTAGAGAATATTTTTAGTAGTAATGACATGTATAATGCCTATTCATCAATAAAAACCTTTAAAAAATATGAAAGAAGAAAATTCAAATGAAATTAAAAGCGCATGACTCGGAGATGCACAGACGGCAACGTGGAGATCGGCTCTGGGTCTGTAGGACTGTAGGCGATGGGCGTAGTATCCTAGCGTTGCTCCATTTTACAATCTCGGGCTCTGACCATCGTGCGACTGCGATCCAACCGCGAACCGCGATCCCGTAATTAAAAATCGCTTCACTCTAATCGCCTCGTCTATTCTTCTCCTTTTCGCGCCCGAGCTTGCTCCCTTGTCGCCACGCTTGACCCATGACTCACCCTCACCGAAGAGTCCCTGACCACCCCAAAAGAAGCCCACGGCTTGGGAGGTCCCCGCCATGGAAGGAAAGGTTAAAAAAAACACAATGGATCTGGAGTCCAGACTCTTAAAAACATCGACAAGAAAAGTACTCTTCATTCAATTTGAATCTAGCTTAATTCAAGAACCAAGCCTCTTAATTTAAACGGATTTCGTTTTGATTCAAGCAAAAATCCGATTGAATCGAGAGTATTTTTTCTTGTCAATGTTTTCATAAGTCTGGACTCTACATCCAATGTGTTAATTTTTTTCCAGTGCAGTTTTGAATAAATTTAATCTATTCAGTTTCTGGGCAATCGAGAACTTGCAGGTGTCTGAAATTGGATGAATTTCGTGTTAAAGTGGAAACTACTGAACGAGCTAAACACGAGGATACCCTTAGTTCATGAATTGAACAATTATTGGAGACAATATGACAAAATGATCTACTCTGCTAAAATACGTGCGTTTAAATTTTAACTGTGTTTGTGTTTCCGTTTGTGTTTTTATTGTTTTTAACTAACCTATTATTGTTGTAAATTTTATTGTACATGTGTTTAAATTAAGTGTTTTGAGGACAACGCCTGACACTTGCCATAAGCAGTTTCAACAGCTTTTGTATGTACTTAATTGAAAAAATAAAATAAATGGGAAATGCCACCAGATAACGTCACTAGGTGACTAAGTAAGTTGTAGCTCCTATAGCATGACATCAGTATTGCAAGCAATTAGTGTGTGCTTCAAAAGTTTCTATGTTCTCAATGTAGAATATCCCAAAGCAGCTGCAAAAGTGTGGCAGTTCATTCAGCAATATTTTTTTCAAATTAAAGTTAATGAATCTCCGGACCCTGATTTGGAGGTGCTACGCGTTACTTCGTCAAACATGCCAATGCCCGAATGAGAGGGTGAATAAAATTTTAAAATCCCGAGCTCAAGGCATGAAAAAACGTGCCATACTTTTTCTGAAAAAAGGCTTTTCAAGGTAGATTCCTCTTCTTTTTCTTATTTGACATCACTAGGGTGTGCATTTTCTCACTTTTAAATACATTTTTATACTATTTCCCATATCAGAAAAAAAAAAATTATGAAAAATGTGAAATCAGCTCTTTACGCACTTTCAGACGAAGCAATAAAACATTTGCATGCTGATTCTCCATGTGGATTTTGATTTCCGGTGCAAGAAATGTGCATATCAATGCTGAAATTGAGGTGAGCAGTTAAAAACTACCGTCTTTGGTGTGTTGCTGTGTGTTGCTTTGTGTCACCTTTTAGGTCAACCCAAAAAAACTTACTTTTTCTTACTTTCTTAACTAACTTTTTCGCGTTGACCAGGCCTTGTGCCTGGTCACTTTTCTATCTGATCTCCGAGTCGGCCGACCAAGAGTCATTTTGTGCTAAGTTTTAACTGTCTCCAAATCATCGTGTTTCCTCACCGCCTGAGCAACTCCCCGTAGCCTGGAAGCCTGAGAATACCTGCACCTGAAGGACAGTGCCAGCCACCTGTTTCTAAACCGCAGCTTCCAAACCCCATTTTGGGGTTTTTCTGTAGGATCTAGGATCTTGCAGATCCTGTGCTGATTTAGATCGCTGATTATTGTGACGTCCTGCTGTTTTTCTGAACTAAACCTTTGGACCTGCTTCACTGGAAGTTCGCACTTGTTCGACTCGAGCTTCTCCATCTTGTTGGATTCTCATCATCGGTCTCACCACCAGCTGAGTTTACCCTTTCTGTTCCACCTTTGAGAAGTTTCCAGTTAACCGTAGTGCTTTTGCCATCTTTAAGTCCTCTCGGACTACAGCAAGTTTGCTCCAACCCTAATCAGCAAAAGTTGCTTGCCCTTCTGGCTTGAGTCTTTCAGACCCAAACTCATTCTGAGTGCAATCTAAGTCAGTCTTCATTTCATTATCTTATTAGTGTGTGTGTTTTTAGCAAAGTTGCCAATGTCTTGATGGCCATGATGGCCAATGGCAGTTCTTCTCCTTTATTCATTATTTATTGCTGTCATCCGCACGATATTTAATAATCAAAAAAACTTGGTTGCTCAATACAATTTTTGGTTAAATCAACCTAAACCGCGGTAGGTTACTCTGATATATCGGGGCATGAAGAAAACGTCCTTTCGAACTCATTTGCTCTTGTTTTCATCCCCAGTTTAGAGGTCGCACATCTCAGATCCGCGGTGTGGTTCTGATATGCGATACCTAACCCGAGAATGCAACTATTCGTGTTCGACGAATGTCCGTGTTGCATAGGAAAATATTGAAGGCGCCCTAGTTTCAATCACACTTGTCCGTAAAGTACGATTTATACGTTGGAATCATCCTGCATGCGCCGTATCAAAATACAATAGATTTCTAGATACCACTATTTGTGCTCTACGCTTATCCTAATTGCATACGCAAAATAATGCAGGCGTTTGGGTTTCCTTGACACTGTTGGATGGTTGGAAAATTGCACGAAAAGTTGAGTGTGGGGTCACATCCAAGTTTCCGTCCAATTTTTCATCAAATTGTCGTTTACTCTCGTCAGTATCACACTTTCCAACTTTTCATTCGACAGGTTGCATCCGAGAGTTGGATGAAAAGTTTGATGGTGTGAATTGGGCTAAGCATCGTTAGACAGATTGTAATGATGTTGTTATTAAAAATTAAGTACTCTACTGAGAAAATATTCTTTCGCGAAGAGCATGAAAAATAGTTCAACGGTTCCTCTCATGAGAATAGATTTTAATTTTAAAAGATTTCAAGAGCATGTTGGATTAACGAACACGGGAAATTGTAATCACTCGCTTTTGAGTTGAATTTCGGCATTGGTGATGTTTTTAGCATGTTATGTGTGGTAAGCGTCTAGCCCACGTACAAACTGGGGCTCTCAAACTGGCACTAATTCTTCTATTTCTCAGCCACTTCTGCACGGAATGCCTTGAAAATTTCAAGATCTGATCTGTGGTGTATCCCGAACACATCGGTTACCCTCAAAGATCGTCGGCCCGACGATCTTTAAAAGGCAACAGTCAACAGTTCCATCGATGAGCCTCTTTGAGGTCCCTAGTTTGTAGGTGGGCTGGACGCTATAAGAAAACATTCAAAGGACTAAAACTCGTACAATGTTTAGTGGTCCATCCGTTGAGCTCAAGCTAGAATGAACGATAGACTTCGTCAATGAGGGTATAAAAGATGAAACTACCAGTGGCGTGGCGTGATATGCGATATATCGATCGTTATGTCGTTTATACATACGGAAAAGGATCGATAAACAGGGTTTCCGCTGCAAACACCTTAATAATCGATTCTTCACCATAGGTTTGAATGGCAAACAATCGATACATCGCAATTCACGCCACGCCACTGGAAACTACCAGTATTGCCGATATCAGACGCTGAATGTGGAAGTCAACTGTCATCGCCCAACGACTGAAATTTAGCAAATTCGAGTTATTTTCATCCAGATGTGTATCAAATCTACTCGAATAGTTCAGACGAATTCAAAATTGGTCTGATGGTTGCTGAGAATCGTTGCTGAATTTTGCGCTACACACGCAAAATTCAGGCATCGGGCCGATGACTTCCACATTCAAGCCACATTCAGCGTGTGATTGCGGTGTAAAATCGACGCTGCACTATGCAATTTGAGTCAATCATCAATTAATGGGAAAATAATGTCTCCTTCAACTGAGACGTTCCGTTTCTTCATCTTCACTTGATGGCTTAAGGAGGCTTTAAAATTTAAAAGCCGTCTATTAGCGAATCCCAACTCGCAGCTTATTGACAACGATCAGCTTTTAAGGACCAGATAGTAATCGGGAAAATAAATACATCCGCGGAAGAAAAATGCAATAAAACGTAAAAGACCTTTTATGGGGGGCACCGCATTGCGAATGGAAAAGGTTGTGGGTATTGTATATTATTATCAAACGCTGGAAGGGACTCGAATTGTTTTTAAATGAAGCGACACTCGATGACGCAGTGGCGTGGCGTGCTTTGCGATAAATCGATTGATCTGCCATTTAAACCTATGGAAAAGGTCGTTATTCAGGGTGTTCGCAACGAACACCATAATAATCGATTCTTCACCATACCTTTAAATAGGGAAAATATCGATAATCGATCATTCACGCCACGCCACTGCTCGATGACAACTTTGGATTCTATCTCGTTCTGCCCAGCACTGTTCTTTTATAGGTTTTCCTGGAAAACGCGACGTAAACCCTGACAAATGAATGGAATTTAATACCGCCAAGGATCATATTTTGACTTGATATGTGGCTTCGATGAACCGACTTTACGATCTGGTCTTGTTTTACTCTAATTTTCCTCGATTCTTGAATATGATGGGGCGGATGTGTCTTTTCGCTGCGTGATGTCAATGCAGAATTGCTGGAAAGCATAAAGCAGTGCAGGTTGCTACCGTTTACGTATGTTTATGCGATGACAATAATCAGTCTTTTCCGAGACATAGGAGCGCAACTTCATTCCAAGGTTGCAAAATTGACTTGGATGATTAAAATTTAGAATAGAATATAACAAGTTCGTTTCCAGCTCAAAATGAAGATGGTTTTAGCGTGGAATCGGAGTTTAGATTAGAGACATTTCCGGTTAAAAATGGCAAACAGGTAATACCTCCAATATGTGAGCTTGCAATTGGGCATGAGAATTTCCTCTGTTGAAAACGAAATGAAATTTGATGGATTTAATGACAACATTTTGCGGACGATTTTAAATTGTAAATAAAAGAAAAAATACGCGATGACGATAACGATAGTGATAGCCGAGAAATCGTAATCGCAGCTCCTTTAAACCAATTTCCTTCTTTACATGCAAGTTTCAACCTAATTACATTCAAAGCAGCCTATCCCAACACTAAATGAGATTGGTCACATACACGTACTGGAAAAAAAAAAAAACACATTGGATCTGAAGTCCGGACTCCTGAAAACATTGACAGGAAAAAGAACTCTTGATTCGATCAGATTTAAGCTTAAATCAAAAGGAACTCCGCTCAAATTAAGAGGCTTGGTCTTGATTCGTGGTTCTTAAACCACCTTATTACATTCAGTTCGGGCCACTTCCTAGTGTTTAATTTTTTTATTTTTTTTTTATTTAAGCTTACATCTGATTGAATCAAGAGTACTTTTTCTTGTCGATGTTTTCAAGAATCTGGACTCTAGATCCAATGCGTTTTTTTTCCAGTGCACGCAAAACAAACAATGATATCATGAATATTTCCTCACTGTTCTCACACGGAACACGGTATTGAAACCCGCTTACACAGGTGCAGTATAATTCAATTACCTTTCCAATTTGAAGTTAAAGGTAATAGACGGACGGATCACGCCTCCAGCTTTCGAAATGTCAACAATGGCGACAGTTTAATTAGACGCGGGGTTTTGAGGAGAGGCTGAGAAATGGACGTATTTCTACCAAACGGAACTATGTGCATTATGACGTGAGCCCTGTCATGCACATATTCTTATGGGTCTCAGGGCTCATGTCTTAATGCACCTAGTTCCGTTTGATAGAAATACGTCCAAATGGGAAGGAAGGAAACGTGGCGCTGCCCGCCATGAACGGCCGGAGGAGAGGAGGTGTAAGGCCCGACGGAGAAAAGACATTTATTATCGTTTACGGTCTTTAATTAATGTCGAGGTCGCTCCAAGCATTTTTTATCGCGCTAAATCGCAACTCCCAGCGTTGCCGACCACAAGTGAATCGGTGAGTTCGAAAACACACCAACTCGGGTTTTTCTCGATTTTTACTTTTTTACGGTTTAGCAGCACTTATAGATAGAAGCATCTGCACGCAAAAGGAAATTTCGAAATTGCAATCGGAAGTGCTCGAAATAGCAACGGGAAAAGGTAAAAATCGAAGAATTTCATTGGAAATACCGATTTTTGGCCATTTCAAGGGAAACGGGTGATCATTTGATTTCGCGGTTTTCTTTTTTCAGTTCAGTATACCTTGTACCAACAAATTATATAAATATTCAAGCGTTATTCAGGTCGAAAAGTATACATTTTTCAGGGCGGACTATGAAAAATCAGTATCCGAAAGTCGGCGAGAACGAAAACACACCAACTCGGAAATTTTTAAACGCTTGATTCTCTGTCATCAAACATGACATATCGATTTTAACTTGGTGCTTTACAAAGTCGCTAAATACTTGTCCTTTGGCACCAAAAAAGATTTTTCTTAAACTAACTTCTTCGCCCGCTGCGCAGTGTTAGGTGTTTCCTGAACATTTTTTTTTCCCGAGTTGGTGTGTTTTCGAACTCACTGATTCAATTGTTTCGAATGATAATGTACTAAATTGAGAGAATAAAATAGAATAAAAGATAAAATGGTGGAATATTGCATGAGAGGTGAAGATTTTTATTAAACTAACTTCTTCGCCCGCTGCGCAGTTGTAGGTGTTTCCTGAACAATTTTTTCTTCCGCGTTGGTGTGTTTTCGAACTCACTGATTCAATTGTTTCGAATAATTATGTACTAAATTGAGAAAATAAAATAAAATAAAAGATAAAATGGTGGAAAATTGCATCAGGTGAGGGACATGAAGCAGCTCATATGAACATGGCGCTTCCCGACGGTAAAAATAAGGAATTTCAAAATGCAAATTTAGTAGCTGTCAGGTTCAAATTTTTCAAAGAAGATGGAAATTACAAAACATTTTGGGATAATTTCGTTCAACAATATTGCTGATTGTGAAGGCAATTTTCATATTTCTTTTTACGCTGTTGAATTTTTTAGTCTTCATGAAATAATTCTTTGTCAACTGTTTATTCGTCTTTTTTTTTCCAGGTGAATGAATTGCAGTTGGTCGGAAAAGATGATAAACTAACAACCAAGGCGAAATCCATGTTCGACAAGGTTGTGGATCCGATTGTTGCTTCAGAATTTTCCTTCGGAGGGAAGAGGTCATCCGCTCAGAAGGCTCCCAAAAAAAAATTTGAGAGCACCAAAATTTGTGAGATCCTCAAGCTAGGTTTAAGGAAAATGTACGGAGAAGAGGCCATTCCAGACACCATTTTCAAGAAACTAATGGTTGACCTCCTTACGCAAGCGCCTTTCAGAATTAAATCCAAGTAAGTAGTAATTAATCCTTTAAGTGTCTCCCTGTCCAAGTTTTTTTTAAAGTGAAAAATGAGAAATAATATATCAGTGGATTCCGGGACTATTCACCTAAAGAATAATCACCTACGGGATTTTTATCCTCGGACATTTCACCTAAGACTTTTCACCTACGTATTTTTGGCCTAAAGACAGTTTCATTTATAGCATTTTTCGTCGACACGGAATTTTCACCTACAAGGTTATTGACCTACAGAAAAATTTGGCCTAGATAAATTTTGACGAAGAAACGAAGGTACTCCCATGGCAACATGGCAAAATGACATGCTGCCATTTTGCCAAACAGCTGATGAAAATAGCTGAAGAAAATTTTCTTCTTAATGTTTTACTCCATAACAAAGCACCTTCTAAATCCTTAAATGATTTGAATTTGATATTTCACCAATTTTTTATGGTCCATGAAAAGAGGGTTCCATTGTTATAATTTGTAATTTATTCAAAATCACCCCAACCCCCTCAACATATGTTACTGAAGATTTTTGAGTGATTCTTAAAAACTGTGATGTTCAAATCTTGTTTTCAGATTTCATGGACCATTTCATTAACAAGAGGTTAAAAGAACCGTTCGCTCAACTTCTATCTGGACTAGAAACATTACGGGTTCTAGAGCTGATTCAAAAGTATCCAGAAGTTTTTCGTTCAGCATTTCTTGCAAAAGAGACACCGCTGACAGCAGAGGACCTGAAAACCTATTCAGTATTATAATTAAGTATATTCTGTTATAATTTTTGCGACGGATGATAATCTGCAGAAGCTAGCATCTTCCCCCATTTGGTTCGCTGACGGAACTTTCAAAGTTTCCCCGAAAATTTTTACTCAAGTTTTCGTCATTCATGGTATGTACTTGGATAACGCTTACCCTTTTGTCTACGCTCTGTTGACGAATAAAAGTGAAGAATCTTATACAACGGTTTTTATGCAGGTGAAACAATATTACATCGATAATAACATAGCCACTTCAGGGGATTTAACTATTATGTGTGATTTTGAGCTAGCCATCATCAACGCGCAGCAAGCAGTTTTTGATTATGCAAATAGCAGACTTTGCTACTTCCACCTCGCACAATCAGTGTACAGACACGTACAGGATGCAGGATTGCAGGCTCAATACCGAGATGAAAATGATAGGTCAATAAAAATCGGTGTCCGCAGTGTCCTCGGGTTGGCGTTCGTTCCAACTGACGACGTGGCAGAAGCCCTCGACTTACTTGAGGAAGATCTGCCAGATGAACTTTTAGGAACAGTCGAGTACTTTGACCGGGTTTACGTCCGAGGAATGGACCACTAGACAAGGTACGAATTTAAGCAATCTGATCCATGTTTCTTAACCAAAATTTCACGTAGAACACGATTCACACTACGAAAATTACCGAAATCAACTTCTAACGAAGATATTAACGTTTTTATTTCGCACTGATTACGAGGAATTTGAACTGCCCGCTTACAAGAAACTCAAAGCTCTACGTGAGTCAAATCGCGCACTACAACGGTTTCAGCAAGCTTCTCAATCGAGCAATGTTCATTTACCACCATGTGTTGTTCCAACTATAAGCAATTTGCTATAGCTGAGCCAAAGTGTCAAGATTGAGGTTGCAAGATTTTTATAACGCAGAGACTGTCACGATAAACGTTTAGCGCGATGTGTATCGCGTAGAGCATTGAATTTTCATGAGCGGGTGGTTTGAGTTCACGCATCAAGAATTATTGAATACCTTCGTAAGGAGTTGATTTCGGTAATTTTCGTTGTGCGCATCGTGTTCTACGTGAAATTTTGGTTAAGAAGCATGTATCAGAGTGCTGAAATTCGTACCTTGTCTAGTGGTCCATTATGGAACCAGCATCAAGCGACACTGCTCTCTGGTCCTCGTACGAACAATGTCTGTGAAGGTCGGAACCGTCGTCTAAACGCAGTGGTTGGGAAGAGCCATCCATCTTTTTACCACTTTCTGCGGGAGCTTCGGAAAGAACGAGGTGGCGTAGAGACGATGCTCCTGGACCGGCAGCTGGGAAAGGCCGTCCGACCGCCACAACGTAAAAAATACAAACAGCTAAACAAGCGGCTGCAAAATCTATGTCAAAAGTACCAGCAGTACAAAGAAGCGGCTGCAGAATCTATGTCAAAAGTACCAGCAGTACAAAGAAGAAAAAAGCTCCTAAAGTTCTTAAAAGGATGCGGCCTGTACATTCATCTTTAGGTACGTACACCTTATTCACCTACGGTACTTGGTGAAATCACACATTACGTGAAATTGCACGTTAGGTGAAAATGACAGTAGGTGTAGTGGTCCGTAGGTCTGTAGGCCCGTAGGTGAAAAGTTTTAGGTGAAACGTCTTTAGGTAAAAAGGATTAGGTGAAATATCCAATAGATGAAAAGGCTTTAGGTGAGTAGTCCGGTATCGTCGGCTCTTCTATTCGAAGAAAAATCGGGTTGAATCAAGAGTATCATTTCTTGTCAATGTTGTTGAGAGTCTGGACTCTAGATCCCAGCGACTTTTCTTTCCAGTGATACTACGGAAAAGTACTATGTCAACATCCAGATGCTACCGAATTTCCCCTGAAAAAAAAATCAATTTTAAAAATGCCGATGATGATTGGTTTGTTGTGAGCTGTGTTTTTGAGAGGTTGTGTGTTTCTTTAGAAGTTCATTTCATTATCAAGTCACTAGTCAGAATCAACTGTGAAAGATTGTCGTGCTGTGTGTTTCGTCAATCACTTGGATCTTTCTTCGATCACTTCCTTTATTGAAACAATGGCACATTATTTATTTACTACGTGCATGTACACTGGTAGAAATTTACAGCTTTCCAAGTTGTCTATGTTGTACCTTTGTGTTCAAAATTTTGGTGTTCAGTTTCTTCAAGGCATTGTGTTTGTAAAGCCAATGTTGTGATTCACAAACACAGAGAACAAGATTTTCGGTTCTGAATGTATAGTAAACATACAATGAATAGTAAACATGAACAACATGGAACGACAACAGGAAAAGTAAACAAACCTTGTCGATTGATTGATGTTAACGTCCAAAATGTGAAAAAATCGCGAGCTTTCAGAAATGAATGAACAAAACTGTGTAAGCATGCAAAATTTGGCCACTAGTCCAGTCAATCTAGCTTTTTACCTCGGACAAATTAGCACAAACTTTTCCTTTGGTATATAGGGTCTCTAGGTACCCAATAAGACAGAAAAAAAAGTTTACCAAAAAATTCCACCGGGAAAGTGGTCAAATCGCAGTTTTTCAAAATGGCGGCTTACGGCAATTTTCAAAGAGGACGTACATACGGATTTCCCTTTATAACTCAAAAATAATGCGTCAAACCAAAAAAATTTGGCATTAGTTTGAAAGATCATAAAATTTTGATTAAGAATCATATACAAAACTTAGGCTTTTCTTATTTTTTTCTTTCCGAATTTTAATATTTAAAAACAACAACCGGCAAAATCTGCTGAAAATTCACGATTTCTCGCGTTCTTGACCAATTTTAGGTCAAAATAATTAATTTAAGGTTAAAAACAACGGCACCACTGAAAAGTACGCTAAATTTTACATAAGTATACCCATTCATTTTACCTTTTCATCTTATATGACCTCATTGTGAGACGAATCATTCAAAAGCATGAAGTCAATATTCAACTACAAATTCAGCTGTTTTTTTCCGTTTCCAGCGCTTTTGATCAATTATTTTTCGACAAAAGTATAACTTATATATACTTTTTAGAAAGGTAATGAAATTTGCAAGACAAATAACACCCTGGTTTTCATTTAAATTTTACAACATGTACCT
The DNA here is from genome assembly GCF_918797505.1 of Bemisia tabaci. Lineage (NCBI taxonomy): Eukaryota > Metazoa > Arthropoda > Insecta > Hemiptera > Aleyrodidae > Bemisia > Bemisia tabaci. The sequence goes on from NC_092802.1 coordinate 32,610,379, forward strand.
GAAAAGCGTATTTAAGGGAATTACGCTAAAAACTGATTTCTCTAGAAATTTCAGAATTTCAACGATTTTCGGCTTTTTGACAGCTGGAAACTGAGGATCTGATTCAACGACGGTAATCATCGTTTAGAGCATAAAATTTCCAACAAATTGCATACCTGAAATTACTGGTTTGAATTTTTTAAAGAGGGTTAGATATGGCGTTAAAGTTGTCTATTGGAAAATCCGGCTGCTCGGTTACGAACCACTTTCTTAACATATACTCAAAATTTTTAAGTTTAGTAATTTTTGTTTGAAGTAAATTTTATGGTACCAATGTAATAGCACATGGAAGTTAAAAAAATGTCCATGAATAAATTTTTTAAGGTATTTAAGTGTACTTAGAAGCCAATTTTTGAGACGGTGAAAATTTACAAATTATTGAATAATAAGGCTTTTTCTCAGGTTTTTGTGGTTTTTCATGGCTGCAAACAATTTTTTTCATCAAACCATGGTAATCATCAAAAAGCTGATAAAATTTTATGTAAGAAATGTACCTTTATTTGAATTTTGGCGTCTCTCGTGAAAATGCGGAGGCAATGTTGAAAAAAATTGCAATTTGCCCGAAAAAAATTTTCCCGCGATTTTTCTTATTTTTTACGTGTTAAAAGGAGTTTAAGAAAAAAAACAAGGTAAGAAATGAAAAGTTCATAAAATTTTCTATAACATAGGGCTAGTGAAGTTTGCCGTAAAGTCTTTTTGAGGGGTCCTAGCACTGAATTTTGGTTTAAAAAAAGTTAAAAAAAAATTGATGAAATTTAATTTTTTAGTTATTTTTGAGATTTTATCGCTTTAAAATGAGCTTTAAAGTTAAAATGAATGATGTAACTGAAAAGTACGTTAAATTTCGGTCTAGAAAAGTGTGTTCAACATCCTTTCAAGTAATTATATTTGCCGGTAGGATAATTTCTTCTGGGATCAAAACTGACGCTTTTCTGAAAAAAGTCCATTTTTAGCTCCATTTTTCTAATTTTTAAGCATTTTAGAGGGGTCTGATCAAAAAATCACTGTAACCACGTGAAAGTACATAAAATTTACAATAAGATTAGGTACCTTGTTTCAAAAATTTCGATATTTTTTGTGTTTGACACGGCTTTATTTAAAATTGTCAAAAATGGCAATATTTACAGAAAGTTGATTTTCTATGCTAAGCACCATCCCTTTATTGGATTGGGTTGTATAATGAAGGCAGCTCGGGGAGCGGGTCTTTTTGCGTTGGAGGAATCAATACTAAAACTAATAATTATAATAAATTCAATACAACATTGAAAGTTTGGAACCTTTGGGCGGTCAACTCTAGCGAAAGCGCAAATAAGGATTAAAACGCGAGTACAGGTACGCGGGAAGGGGATGTCAACAGGGGAGACGGGTAGCACCTGTGCTTTAGGTGACGTAACACAGGCTTGTGTGACTTTATGCCCGGCTTTTCTTTAGAATGAAAAGTTCATTAATTGAAAGTTTACCGACCTGCCTCCTGTCGTCTGCTTTTCGATCGCTACGAGAAAGGAATCGAACTCAATCTTCAACGGGTGAGTAAAATCAAAGTATTGAATCTACTTCTACATTTTTCTAAAATCTGTATTGTGTTATAATAAGTCCAGAATGAACCTTTCAATATATTCAATAAGTATGCGGGCCTGCTTGCCTGTGTTGTTTACTAAATAAGATGTGAGATCTGGTTCACCGAGATCAGGAAACCTGTTGCTAAAGCCAATTGTAAATCAATGAAACATGATAGCAAAAAGGAAGCGGAAAATGAAGATAATTAGTAATTCAAATAGTCCTTTCCGAAATTGCTTAACTGATGTAAGAATGAAAAATTCCCCTCTCTTTCCTCCACCGGATTATCAATCAATCTATCAATGCAACAGGGAAACAATGAATCGATTCTGATGCTTAGTAAAAGAGAATAGGTAAGGGTTTTCGAGAACTCGTTGGCTTTGAATCTCAACTAAGAACTTAAAGTAATGACATATTGTGAGGAAGTAAATTTTCAAAACAACTTGGGTATGAAAGTTTAAAAGGCCGTTTTCTCTGGAATTGCCTTTATAATTTTGTTGCATCTTAGAGAGTAGGTATTCTTCGATGAGGTAAAATAGTGCGTGTCATCCTCAGCTTATGAGAGCATTTTTAAAAGAATTTTCGCGGTAATGTGATTTGTAAGAACCCAAATCATTTTAAACTGTTCGAACATATTTGGAATGACAAGTTTTGCTTGCCACTCACTGCTGCTTGACGCGCGCATTTCATATCCCGGATGTATAATGAACAATCTTACGCCAAATTCTTTGTTGAGCGCGTTAGAGTAACGGTCAGTGCGCTAGTCTCCTATTTGGGAGACCCGAATTCAACTCCCGCCGGCGGAAATTTTTTAATACGCCTCAAGCATATTTTTCTCATTCCTACGAATTTTTTAAGTATTCCTGCTATCTACACTGTAAGAACTGCACTTCTAATATTAAATTAAACGGTTTATTTACGAAACAGCTCAATTGTCAAGAGACTGACATCGCACTCGTTCTCCTCCATATGAGTTGCATTTGGCTACTCTCGCTTGCGTTTACTACTCTCATCAGGTGACCAGTTCACAATTGGATCGCGTGTAGCAAAAAGAAACCAGCGCGATTACAGCGTTTTCAAAATTGTGCAACTTCTTCCTTACTTTTAAAAATAAGTCGATAAACAGGTATGTTACAAATTAAGGCCGCCATCTTTTTTCCGCCATCTTCTTGCCGACATCTTGAATTTTGATTTTGACTACAATTAATATCAAATTCAAAATGTACAGGTCAAAATACCAGGGTATACTGAGTTTCATGAAAATCCGGCGATAAACAAGTAGTTTCCAAATTATGGGCGCCATCTTTAATTTTTAAAAATTATGGCCACCACCTTCTTCCCGCCATCTTTGATTTCAATTCTGGTTAGAACCAACACCGAATTCAAATTCTCTAGGTCAAAATATAGGGTTTTACTAAGTTTCATGCAAATCAGTCGATAAACAGGTATCTAACAAATTACTGCCGCCATCTTCTTTTCCGCCATCTTGAATTTTGATTCAGACTGAAAGTAACGTCAAATTCGAATTTCCTAGGTCGATATACTGGGATACACCAAATTTCATGAAAATCTGCCGACAAATAGGTGTTTTGCAGTTTTTTTCTTAGAATCTTTAACTGCGATAGTCTAAACGGTGAACGAATCAGATAAGCCCCCCCCCCCCCCCCCCCGGGTCCACCATCCCTCTAAGTGCTTCTCCCTTTACTATGTACCATGGCTATCAAATTAATAACAACATTTATTTCAAAAATAGTCGAATATTCGGGAAAAAGGTTCACACTGATCGAAATTCCAGCCAAAATTTACAAAAAGTAAAAAATGTCAAATTTGACACCATTCCATAAAGGCCCTATAAAGGTCTTTAACCTTCAGTTAAATTTTGATGTAATATGTGTTTTCAAAAGAAAATTTCATGCTCTTTCCAATGGTACCAACAGTTTTGAGAGAAAAAATTCTTTCATTGCTGTATCTTAAAAGTTACAAACCAAACTTGAAATTTCAAGAAAATTCTAGTCTTTTTTTTCGGTGTCTGACCTCGTAGCTCGGCACCAACAAGTCAAAATTAAAAAAACTAATATATATTCGTGAGCAGAATTTTATACTCTAAAAAAACGACAGGAATGATTTTTTTCACTGGATGCACTAGAATCACGCAAAATCGGGAAAACGGTGACGAAGTCAACAATCAATTTATCCGTTATTTCAGACGGCCGCCATTTTGTCATACGCAATTTTGACTGTGTTCCCGAGGGGGGCTAATGGTAAACTTTTTTTTGGGGGCTCTAGACATGTTTTGGAGCGCTTTAAAACACAAGAGAAGTTTGTGCTAATTTGTCCGAGGTTAGACCCTTTTTTTGGCTAGATTGACTGGACTAACAAGCTTTAGACAAAATGGCTGATTTAAATACTGACCTTCGATACACGTAACTTCATTATTCAAGTGTGTCACTTGTGATTTTGTATACATTACTGATCACCAAAGGATAAAAATTAAACCGGTTGATCATATCTTCGCGGCGGTCTAAAATTTACGGATAGCATATAGGAACTTGATATTCACGGCGGCGCCAGACACTTTCAAAGTCGTGGGAACGAGGCACACAATAGGCATCATAATCGTGTTAAGTGATCTATGTGACAAGGTTTACTGTCACCCACAGCAATTATCACAGACGAGAGCTGGTCGATAGTTCGGTAGAAAAAGTAATTGCTATTGTATCAACACGTATTAAGTTCTACTTGGACCTGCAGCAATTAATTGCGGCATAAGAATCTCCACGACTGCAACTTAGGTGCAGAGTCGGTGCTGCTGCACCAACTGATATTTACGCCCACAGGCATTGAAGTGGCGAGGCGTGAATGATCGATTATTGATAATTCCCCGTTTGAAGCTGTGGTAAAGAATCGATTCAGGCGTTCCTTGCGAACACCCTTTTTATCGATCATTTATCATAGGTTTAAATTGAAGATCGATTGATTAATCGCGAAGCACGCCATTAATAGGTGAACCACAGCGTCCTGTAAATGACAATTACTCGAGGGAAGGATACATTTGCGCCAATGCATTTTAATGAAACCCTCTGCCTTCGTTATTTATTCTCTGCAAGAGAGATGGACAAAATATTTGTGGTAGAATATTGTGAAACGCCGCACATATGTTGGAGACAAATCAAGAGTGTCAAAAAAATGTGTGGTAAAATATTAATTTTGCGAAAAAGAAGAAATTTACAGACAAATTTTGACGATGCAGATCGACATGGTAACTGTTTCAAACCGAAATCGTCGGATTTATATACGTGTTAAGCATAATCACAGATATTTTCTTCTGGGGTGACTCTCATAAGAAAATGAAACCGGTTTCTTTCTTTCCTTTGTATCTTACATAGATAGTTGATACGTGGATTAAAACATATTTCTTCCTTACTTGAAATGTACATTGTGCCGAACTTAGAGTGAAAATTATGTTCAGACTTACTCTTTCAAGAAAAGCAATTCGGAAGCACAGCATGTGCGAGGCTAGCTACTAAACGACCGCAAGATAACAAATTCTTCCTTACCTGAAAAAATCAATGAAATTGTTAGAGAAAATTTTTGAAATGAGAACGGGAAAATGATACAAAATGTAGTGCTAGAGAATGAAAGTATTTGAAATTATTTTCTAGCTTCGAAAATTTTTCTATCCACAGAAGCCCATGTCCGTGGTGTGTGGTGCTATGTGTCGAAAATTTCCAGCGAATGGCCACAAAGAACTTGACAGTGTGGACTAGAGTCAAAAGATTTGTAAAAGATATTCTTACAGTTAGATCTCTTGTGTCTAATGCTATAGACTCTTCTTAAATTTCTTTCTAGTTTATTTATCCTGTCCAGTACTTTAGTTTTCAAATCCCTTGTCTATTCCAATTTGTTTGGAATCAGGAGTGGGAGCTGACGATATGCTAATTTGCGCTTCCGGCTCTCTCTTCTGCAATCTTTTTATTCTTTAAAGTTGATTTTATCTCTAATATTTATATGTTTACCTCTGCATTTTCATAATGTAAATGAATTTTTGTCACATAGTTGAAAAGCACTTGAATTAATAAAGAAACAGTGAAACAAAAAAAAAGCGTGTGCTGGGTTGATTCAAACTCTCACACAGGGGCAAACAATGCTCCTGGGTATGAGGGCTGTTTTTAGTTTGGATGACCGGTTATTGGTAACTTCACTCCCACTGGGGGAGTGACTCGTCGCAGCCTAGGATACCTATATTTAGGAACCAGGGCAGGGAGGTTATTATTATTATTAATCCTAGTTCACGAATCAGTTAGACTAGGGTTGCGATATGCGGTTTCAGAGTTAAACCAGGACTTGCCCGCGGAGCCCCGAAGTGCAAGCGACGCGATCGGAACGCCGATGGATAATTTACGAGTCCCAATAAAAGAACGACCAGAAAGCGCGGGTCAGCCCTTTATTATCGAGCGAATAACGAACGGTTCACCGGGCGGATTCATCTCGGCTTCATGAATATTTTTCGCCGGACCGTAAATATAATTAAAACAAACACGCGTACGTAATCGCCGGCTGAATCCCGACGAAACCCGCGTTTCCAATAAATCCTCGCCGACGGAAACCAATTTTAAGGCCCGCACTCGTAAATCCCCCTCGAGTCTTTTGTTCTTGTCGGCGGCCAAGGAGGGATCTTCCGGGTGCCCTCATCGTCCGATCGGAGAGGGCCGCGGGCATCCCGTTTCACTTACGCTGTTTTGCAACAGCGCCTCCCGTATCACTTACGCTGTTTTGCAACAGCGCCCCCCGTTCGCGGGAATGAGATCGAAAAGTTTGATGAGCTTTTGTTCTACGGCAGTTCACTTACGTTGTTTCGAAACAACGCCTCCCGTTACACATACGCTGTTTTGCAGCAACGCCTCTCCGGTATCACTTACGCTGTTTAGCAACAGCGCTCCCCGTTCGCGGGAATGAGATGGAAAAGTTCGATGGGCTTTTGTTCCACGCCAGTTCACTTACGCTGTTTTGAAACAACGCCTCCCGTTTCACTTACGCGTTTCGCATCAACGCCTCCCGTAACACTTACGCTGTTTCGTAACAGCGCCCCCGTTCGTTGGAATGCGAGATCGAAAAGTTCGATAGGCTTTTATTCCGCGGCAGCGTTGAAGTAACATTCCTCTAAAACAGGAAATATGGCAATTCTCGAATATCACACTCACGCTGTTTTGCAGAAACGCCTCCCGTATCACCCTCGCCGTTTTGAAACAAAGCCTCCCGTTACACCACTTACGCTGTATTGCAGCAACGCCTCCCGTATCACTTACGCTGTTTTGCAACAGCGCCCTCCGTTCGCGGGAATGAGATCGAAAAGTTCGATGGGCTTTTGTTCTACGGCAGCGTTGAAGTCTCCGAAAGCTTCGCGCCCTTCTTCAACGGCCGAATCGGTGAAAATGAGATACTGATACTGCCGTGCTGGAAAAACGCCGTATAAACCTTCAGGCATTGCCAAATCTTGTTGGATAAAATCCGAATTTTTAAGAAAACATGTGAATATTTTCCCACCAAATTTTTGGACAGTTTTGTACGCAACTTAATCTAATTATTCTGAAAATATCGAGGGAAAATATGCTTTAACATTCCTCAATAATACATAATTTGTCCGGGGAAATATGGCGATTCTCGAATATTCGTCCGGCGTTTTTCCTTAGCACAGCAGAATAGGTTTTTTTTTTTGGGGGGGGGGGGGGGCAATCTTAGAATGAGCATTTGAAAAAATATTTTACATGTTGATTTTGATCCCGATTCACTTTCGCTGGTCAGTAGATACGCCTTCCGTTAGCACGCATGAGAACGAAAAATCCAATTACGTTTCGAGCCTCAATGGCACGTCCCTTGCAGAATTTTTCGCTTTACCGATGTAAACGCGTGAGTGCATTAACAAAAGAGCCTCTCCATACGTATGATCCTATTCTTTTCAGGGCTCACGTAAAATCGCAGGTTCGCCCGTGAGACGCAGATGCGACGAATTATGGACGCGCGCACCATTGATCTACACCCTGTTACAAAACGCGTGAAGCAGAAGGTGATGCTTCGGGCTAGGGCATTCTTTATATCGGCCGTTTCCAATGTTTCTTTAGTTTAGAGTGTTTGCGAGAGTTATAAACGATTTGCAGTGAAAGCGGGAACAATTAATTAGAGTATTTAAATAAATCGCACACACGCTATTACACAACGAAAGAAATTACTGTTCTCTATCCGTTACCTTCATGTACAGGGCGTCCCAAAAGTCGGTACTTTTGTTGAAGAAGATTTTGCACAAATTGAACTAGAAGTTTATCTTTTACATTAAATCTTACGCAAAATCCAAATTTTAAACACCTTGTTCTCGATTCGATCCAAATGTGACTTGGTTACTTTCTGTTTAACTCCGTCCAATTACACCTCATTGAAGTATTTCCACGAAAAATTTTTAGTGGCTCAAATAAAATTAAAAAAGAGGATATTTAGATAAATTTTTAAATTTTGTTCCCATTTCGGAACACAAAAATTAATTTTCGCATTAACAAAATTAGCATAGACAATGGAGGTCCTCAACATGGTTTGAACAGCGTAAAATGATTAAATTCATCTCCTCAGAATTTTATTGATAGGTGTGGAATTTAAATTGTTTCCCTTTGGATAGAGAAAATTAAGCAGTCGTTTAATAGTAGCTAATGGAATAAAAGATCCCGTTTCAAGATTAGAACATTCTGATGATTTCTGAATAAAAGCTATTGATACCAGTGACGATTATGCATGGAACCAAAGGTTACAAAATAATAAAAATATCAACAAATATGATATTCCCTTAAATAAAATAATGGTCATGAACCAAATGTATTCGAAGCTGATAAGAAGAAATTCTACCTTGTTCCAGGTACCTGACGAGGCAATGGATGAAGGTTAAACTTGTTAGCTTGTTGTTTGAATCCAGAATGGCTTCCACTCCTCCTCCTTCACCCATCTTATTCCACTGACCCGGTCCTCCTCTGATCTGGTTGTTCCCTAACAGATATCTCAAAAATGAATGCTGTAGGTTGCCGTAATTCCCGCACCTTCACAGTCCCTGGCTTTTGTGGACCTTGCTTTCCTCTAGTTTCAAAATATTCTGATTTCCGATTTCCTGCCCTTCAAACAAAATTTCCACTTTTTTAAGAGCCTTCTCTTTTTTTTCGCTGCTTCTCACTAAACTTGAACATAAGTTTACCGATCCAATTATGGAAAAATGGAAAAAACATTTAGTGACTGGTGATAAGAGGACAGGCCTTCAAAGGTCGGTGAACAGTTGAAAAATCAGTGATACACCGAAAAAAAAAAGGATGCTGGTTTAACATTCTGGATGTAACAAGGGGACCAACAACTCACAAAACGCTGAAGTAACAGTCACAGCAGTAAGTTACGTCAAGGCATTGCTAAAAAACTGTTGTAGCTGTTAAATCAGCGTTTTGTGAGCTGTCGCACAATTTTCTACATCAAGAATGTTATATCAGCATTTTTTTTTTTTTTTTTTCTTTTTTCCCGGCTTATGTTTATTAAGATGTATTTTTCAACTATATTAAGTTAATTATTGACTTGACTGATGTTGTATTTTTCTCATTTGTATCTTGTGATATGATTCATTTTCAAAGTGTTTCAGTGTTTTTCTTTATTCTCCTTATTATTATACTTAATGTTCTAAAGTGACTGTTACCTATAAGTCTTCAAAAATAATTGAGTACTCCAAAGCTAAAGAAAGGCTACGTTTAAAAATGTTTTTGGTCCTTATCTTTGCATGGAGAAGTTGTTTTGATACAGAGGTTCACTCTCAAAATAGGGTAATATATCCCCCCCAATTTGCATCACTATGAAAAGTTTTTTTGAGGTTGAGGAATGATTTCAGGAAAACCTGATGGCAACATCGTGTTTTTCAAAAAGATTAACGTAAAAATTAAAAGTCAAATCGCAAATCGCAAATCGCTCAAACATAAAGGGACTCAATGGACCACTAGACAAGGTACGAATTTCAGCATTCTGATACATGTTTCCTAACCAAAGTTTCACGTAGAACACGATACGCACAGCGAAAATTACCAAAATTAACTCGTTACGAAGATATTTAATGATTCTTGATGCGTGAATTGAAACTACCCACTCATGACAACTCAATGCTCTACGGGATTCACATCGTGCGCTAAACGTTATCATTACAGTCTCTGCTATATAAAAATCTGGCAACCTCAATCTTGACTTGGGTCAGTGATTCGCGGGACTTGCCAATCTCGGTTGATCAACATCCTAATTTTCCGTCAGTTTTGCCAACGAGCTGGTTTATTTTATTCTTAAAATTATGCAACAGTGGAAAAAAAAACACATTGGATCTAGAGCCCAGAATCTTGAAAACATTGACAAGAAAAAATATTCTTGATTCGATCAGATTTTTGCTTAGATCAAAAGGAAATCCGCTCAAATTAAGAGGCTTGGTTCTTGATTTAAGCAAAAATCCGATAGAATCAAGAGTATGATTCTTCTTCTTATCGATGTTTTTAAGAGTCTGGACTCTAGATCCAATGTGTTTTTTTTCCAGTGAATTTTTACAAACAAAGGATGACGGATGACAACTACAGATTTAAGGAATACAAGGAGCAGTTGAAGGATGCATATAAACAAATTAAAATTAAAACATGGAGCAACAAAGGAAGAAATAAATATGTCGTACAAAAAATTGCTGGATTACGGAATCAAGAAATATTCTGGACCGAAGGATGAAGAGAGGCTGACAAACGTCTGTATGACGGACAAACCCCAAGGAAAAGATAACCTAAACGGCCGCCTGGGATTCTCTTCTCCTCAGGATGCTTGGATATTTCATTGCTGTCTTTTATTGATATGAAGAGTATTTTATATTTATCAGTTTATTTGTTTTAAAATATTTATGCACTGGAAAAAAACACATTGGATCTAGAGTCCAGGCTCTTGAAAACATCGACAAGAAAAAATACTCTTGATTTAATCGGATTTTTGCTTAAATCAAGGACCAAGCCTCTTAATTTGAGCGGATTTCCTTTGGATTCAAGCAAAAACCCGATTGAATCAAGAGAATTTTTTCTTATCAATGTTTTCAAGGGTCCGGACTCTAGATACCGTGTGTTTTTTTTTCAGTGCAGGCTTGTAGGCGCTCAGATGCGTTTCATCCCGTCTGATCGACGGCACTGCGGTTGGCGCAATGCGAGAAGTATTTATGCAGTCTTGTAGGCGCTGATATGGGCTGGACGCCGGCCGCACTGTTTGGCGCAATGCGTTTGGCGTATTCCTAAAGTCTTGCAGGCGCTAATATACGATTAACTCTGCCAGCCGCATTGCCGCTAGTTTGTTGTTAAGGGTCTGGACTCTAGATCAAATGTGTTTTTTTTTTCCAATGTGATTTAATGCGCTTGGTACCAGCGGGCCGATTATTGTTGAACGTTTAAGCCCTATAAGACATCGAATTGTAATTAATTTCATGGTTAAGGTAGGGTCATGTCTTGTCGCATCGTATCGAAATAGTTTCAATAATTAGGCCGCCGATGGCCTATCAAACAGGGTTATGTTCTACCTTAGTCGTTCGTAGAAGATGAGCAATCTTAAGGGATAGTCGGGAAGTACAAAATATAAAATGCATTTATAAAGAACTTATGTGACAAAGAGAAAATTGTTGGTTCACATAAAGCAGGGGTTCAGGTAACTGAGGTTCCTGGTTGTGGGAACCAAGCTTTAGTTCAGGAATAACCGAAACTGTCTTTAGTCGAATACTGCGCCTCGTATTCCTAACGAAAGACTTCGGTTAGTGGATTGCGAAACGGAGTGACGAAGTTGCTTCACCTTAATTGCTTGCCACTACAACGAAAAAGACGCAAAAAAACGAAAAGACATAACACCCGCGGGCAACCACTTTCATTCATAAGAACTAAACACCTGTTGCCGGGGCCGAAGAAAAAAATCCGGTTAGTTATCTTCATTCATAATCCGGCTAGATGAGGAAATCCAAACCCTTAAGTAGCTACTAAATTGAAACTATTGTAATTTTTCTGCTTTAAATTTACAGATTTTGCAAGTTGTGTAGCAGATATCAAAGAAACAACAAAACGTTTTCGAGGAAAGGTGACAAAAAAGGGTACAGTGACACCTGTAAAATAGCCTACCAAAAAAGGCTCCAAAATTTCGGCAATACTTGCTGATGAGTCCGGAAGCATCAAGGTAACTGGTCTATATGAAGCGTCCAAGAGTATGGATAAAAATTTACACCCCGAAAAAACTTACGAGATCCAAAGTTTTAACGTTGTTTTGGCAAACAAAATCTACAACTCAACAAATCATACCTTTGAAATTCTTACAGGCCGAAACACTTTGTTCACTCCAATTGCGATGTAATAATACCAGTAGAAACCTTAGACAACAAGTTTCTCACTTGGCGTGAAGCACAAGCCAGGATTTAGAATATTTCAATATCAAAGGCAATGTAGTTCAAATTTTTGAGCGAAAATCTCTTCACTCTTCGGTCAAAAAGGCAGACTTTTTGGTTCAAATAGTAGAGCTAATAGACGTCAACAATGAAGTTGCTTCACCTTAATTGCTTGCCACTACAACGAAAGAGACGCAAAAAAACGAAAAGACATAACACCCGCGGGCAACCACTTTCATTCATAAGAACTTAACACCTGTTGCCGCGGCCGAGGAAAAAAATCCGGTTAGTTATCTTCATTCATAATCCGGCTAGATGAGGAAAAGCATTGCGAGATTAACTGCTGCGCTAAGATGTAACTTCGTGCGAACACTCGAACGTTGCCAAATTTAGCACATGTAATTTTTTGGGGGTATTTCAATTTGGACGTATTTCTACCAAACAGAACTATGTACCCCCCCCCCCCCACAGTTTTCCAGATACGTTGACCATGGGGTATGTCCTCGCGTCGACAACTCCCCGCAGTTTATTAATTGATAATACTTAAAATGTGCCCCCGACGAATCATGAAGGCAATGGAGATGTTGCATGTGTGAGGGATTTGCGATTAGACTGTTGATTCTTACGTAAAAGTTTGCGAGAAACACGATGGTGCCACTGGTTTTCTCTGAAATCATCTCCCAAGCTCGAAAAAAGCTCTCAAAGAGAGACCAAAATGGAGGGGATATCCCACCCTACCTTAAGAGTCCACCTCTACATCAAAACAAACTCTCCATGCAAAGGTAGGGGGCAAATACATTAGCAGGGTTGCCACTTTATTTAGGGACTCCAAAACTGAAAACACGGCATCACTGCTAATGTATTTTCTCCCTACCTTTGCATGGAGAGTTTGTTTTGATGTAGAGGTGGACTCTCAGGGTAGGGTGGGATATCCCCTCCATTATGGCCTCACTTGGAGAGCTTTTTGTGAGCTTGGGAGATGATTTCAGAGAAAACCAGTGGCACCATCGTGTTTCTCGCGAACTTTAACATAAGAATCAATGGTCAAATCGCAAATCCCTCACACATGCAACATCTCCATTGCCTGTACAAGGCACTTAGTCACGTATGAGGTCTTCAGCAATTATATCCATATGATGTTGGAAGTATGAATTCTTACACCACTTTTTGTCCATATTTGGCCCGAAAATGCACCTAACTCCTCAACCTAACTCGAGAAGAAACGAGCATAATTTTTGTCAAAAAAAAAAAAATACACTGAGAGAAACGGCAACGCCGGGACGATCATACAGCGTTTCTTCCTTAGCGAGGCAAGACCCCGTCTCGTGTGGGGCACGCGCCACGCCGGCTGACCAAAATCCAGCCGCGATCCCTCGGGCGATCCCCCCTTACCCTCGGCGCAGACTCCCCCGCTCATGATCGCTGGGCAGGCAGGCGCCATCGTCCATTCATTAGCTCCGCGAAGAATATTCAAATTAGAACTCGTGCGACGTTGCCAGGTGGCGTGTGTAACAGTTACGAGCGAATTAGATCTACCTTCCAGTGTTTTAGTTTTGGAAACGGTGCGAGCGATTTGCATAGTTCTGAAACTCAGGATCTCGTTCCTCGTAAAAATCGCACCTTTCATTGATCTTATTTGGTTGACCAGAGTGTCTAGTTTTTCCATTTAGGGATACCCTGATTTTTGACTGCTAAATGGACTACATTTTGCAATTTGGAGCTATAAATTCTAGCCCGGTTTAAAAACAACGTATGTGCCATTAGTTTCCCTATGCACGTAAGTGTTTTTTCAGAAGAGCCAGAATTTATAGTTCCAAATTGCAAAATGCAGTCCAAATCCTGCTTTCATGTCTTTTCCAATTCCTGATTTTTTACGAAGAAAAATTAAAATTGCTGTAAAAGCTTGTGCGAAAGCACAAGCTCTTCAAGCTCTTCTTTCAAGCTCTAGAATTAAGTTCTCAGACTTAAAAACAAGTGCGAATCGATTAAAAAAAAAAAAAAAAATCCGATCGAACGGTCGACTTTCTCAAATCATGATTTTACGACCGATTCATCCTAAAATCCTGATGAAATCTATATATAAGACTTTATTATTCAAAACTTGTGACAAGTAACATGATAAGGAATACATAATGATAATCTTTGCACCAACTACAAAATAGGAATTGTATCAATGTGCTTATGTAAATAAAAGTAAGAATAAACAATTTTTTAAGGTTGCACTGAGCGTTTGTTTTCATGACTGCACCTATTGTACACTATACTATTTGGTAAAAATAATCAAAACCCAAATACATAACGAGAGGTGGGATAAAAATAAGTAAAAACTGGAGAATCTGGATTAAATCCTGATTGATCTCAAATCCTGCGATAGAATCGGCAAAATCTTGATGCTAGACACCGTGTTGACAATTACTTGTTCGGTATCTAGTTTTAATAGTGAGATTAAAACATGATAATGTACTCTGATAATATGTTGATAATTCATTGTATATATTGGTATTGATCAACGCTTTGATCAAAAACCTTATCGGAACGAAAATTGCGCATACGTTAGCGGTGATGGAACCGAGGTTGAAAATCTCCTCCGTGACAAAACACGCGTTCACGTACAATCAGAAATCTATAGTGAAAGATCCCAACTTCTTGGTCATGCTCCTTCGAGACAAGTTCAACGGAACAACAGAACTGTGCGTTTAAGACACCAGATAATACACCACTGTTGCATGCAGTCTGGAATGGGATTGAAGGACCGGAAAGAATTCGGCAATGCCTCAGAAGACTCTGATAATGCTCTGTCATTTTAATCATGATCAAATCTCCCACCTGATTTTGCAGCAGACAACTTCAACGGAACAACAGGACTGTGCGTCTATGACACCAGATAATACACCACTGTTGTATGCAGTCTGGAACGGGATTGAAGGACCGGACAGAATTCGGCAATGCCTCATGAGTTTCTGATAATGCTCTGTCATTTTAATCATGATCAAATCTCCCACCTGATTTTGCAGCAGACAACTTCAACGGAACAACAGAACTGTGCGTCTATGACACCAGATATTACACCACTGTTGCATGCAGTCTGGAACGGGATTGAAGGACCGGAAAGAATTCGGCAATGCTTCAGAGGTCTCTGATAATGCTCTATCATTTTAAGCATGATCAAATCTCCCACCTGATTTTGCAGCAAACTGGGGAATAGTTCCATGGGCCACTATTCACGGTACATTTAATGAGCCCGGAATGGTCGTAGTTTTACCCACCGAGGATCAAATTGATCCTGATCCAGAATGTGGACAAATCAAAGCTATTTGTGTAGACAAAAGCAACAATGTTTGATTTTTGTGCGAAAATTTAGAGACAATATACTTTAACTCGCATATCCATCATCATTATGTTTCATTTCTAAATTCACAAATGTCATTTCATCTTCTTCTGGTGCGAACTGCACGTATGTACCCTACAGGTACGGAAGGTGTAAGAACTGTAAGGTGTATAGGACAATCATCGACAATATTGAAGTGTTTAAATTTTCCTATCTGCAACATTCGTTTTGGAAAGCGATAAGTTATCATTGACTATCCGATTTTTTTTCTTGTAATTTTTCTCATATTGTAATGTATTTTTCAGAGACAATTTTGATGTTTTAAAAATAATAATAATTTGAGGCTGACAGTTTGTAGCTTCGTTTGTAAAAGTTTTGTTTTCCTGATATTTGACGATTGTCGAAGTTAATTATTGATCATCGTCTAGAATTGTTTTCGGTAGATTGATTATATTCAATATTTTAGTGAACAATATGAAGACGTGGCAAATGTTTTAATTTAAATGTTTTCTTCCAGGTACGGTGGCTTAAGCTCATTTCCGACGCCATGCCCCATATGATAAAACTTAAGAACTCTTTCTTGATTGCGCGGCAGTAGGACTCGAAAGGGAGTAGGACGTTCTGGCTGTACTCCTCAATGGACGAGTACTTCAAAGCTGTGGCGAAGAAAACCAATTACTTTCAAAAAGACTTCCCGCATCTTTATGAAGTAATCCCCGATTTTAGACGAACCAAAATCTATCTCGATGTTGAGTGGCCCCTCGCTGCCGCGAAACTCGAGAAAGAGACGATTATTTTTGAATTAAAAAACACCCTCTTCATCAGCACCCTCTTCTACCGCAACAGCAGCCCCTTCAGCGGCCTCGTCCTCAGCAACAGACCCGTCACACGCCTCTACCTCCATTACCTTGCCTCAGCCAACCCAAGGTGAGCAAACGCCACGGCTTAGCGAGGGCCGTTTGAGAGCCCGGCAGACTGTCGGGAGGGCCAGGGGCAGTGTTCCCAGGCGTACGGATATTTCCGCGCCGCGCGGACATTCCCTATACCCGCGCGGACAGCGTACGGACAAAAACCTTATGGGAAAATGTTTCCCTATCTTATTTTGTCCGTACGCTCGCCCGGCCCTGTCCGTGTGTCTGTTTATCCGCTTTTCTTGGCAATATTTATTACTTTTGCGTAAGTTATTGATACAATGATGTTTAGTATGAAAGCCGGGTATCGTTTGGGAACAAATTAGATACTTTTTGCATTAATTATATTGTATTCTTATCAAAATTCAGTCATTTCATTTATGTCCGTGCGCCCTCAACAAAACAACACAACAGCCGGAGCCGGAACCGGAAACGGAATTCACGGAACATGGACGGAGCACGGAGCGGCACGGATATACACGAGCCCATCCGGAGCGCGTACGGACATTTTAAGATAGGAGCACCTGAGAACACTGGCCAGGGGGTTGCCTCGGTACAACTCCTCGTCTGAGGAAGCCTCCCCCGCTCCGAATCGTTTCCCAGATCTGGACGACCTCCTTCACTGGGACGTCGATACGGAGCGGTTGTGGCTCGGCGACCCAGATGAGGATAGGCAATTCGATTCTGACACGTCGCGCGGATTTGAGAAGTTTCTGATGGATGATTGTGGTGGCAGGCAAGTGTCGTTCTTCTGGTCGGAAACAACCTATGACAAATTAAGCCCCTTAAGTTCCGTAAGCCCTCTCATCCCATTACTAATGACACTACATTTGGGTTTAAAATTAATATTAATATAGAAACTATAAATATAATTACAAATTTTGAGAATATTACTTTTTTTCAATATAAAATTGGCTATAAACTAAAATTCTAGTTGTTACTATTATTACTATAAGAGCAAATACTGAAGATTTTTCGTCTAGTAAAATTGCTGAAACCCTTTACCTACCCAAAAAACTTTAGATTTGAAAAATGGACATTGGCGGTTTTCGCACGACTCGATTCAATTGGCGAAAACCATTTCGTCGACCCGATCCATCGTTTCCGATTTGGCGCGATTGGCGATTCGAAGTTCGCACCTGAGACTAACAGTACCACGGTCACGAGTGCCATGTCAACCCGTTGCCATCTGGCAGATCAACGCGACGCAGCGCACAGTGGATCGAGTCAATAGCATAGGCTGGACATAATATAGAACCTTTAAACTCCTATAACTCAGTTTATACAAGATTATGAGGATCTAGAAGTGGTTCTATTGGTTTCCCCGTGAAATTTTCGTCTACAATCAAATCAACTCAAAATTTAAAATATGCAGTGATGTCATTCTCCAGAATTAATTCCACCTCTCCAATTTCCAGAACTTGTCAAATAATTGGAACTTATCCCGGAATCTTCTGAATCCCCGGACTTTTCAGCGCTATTCGAAATTTCCCAGAAATTTGCGGCTTTTCGCCAGTTTGATCATTTATCTGATCAAATTTAGGGATTTTTTGATTAAATTTGACGATCTTCGCAACTCAATCCGGGCGTACTTCGGAATGTTTTAAAAAATCGGAATTTTTCTCGGAGCTTCGCCAAATCGGAATATGTTTCCAGAAATCGGAATGATTTCCAGGGTGTCTACGAAAACAGCCCGACTCAGAAATCAGTACTTCCTCACTACTTTTTCAGTACATTCCGAGAATTCAGACTTTCTCAACAGAAAAATTCAGTATTTTTCCAGTACTTCCAATCGACGAAATTCGAAAAATTTCAATTTCTCGCTCTAATTGCGACAAAAATGACATATGGAAAAATTCCGGACTCTTTGCGGAATTTCCGGACTTTTTCAGTATTTCCGGACCGCCCTTAAAAAACAGTACCGTTTCCGGACTTTCCAGACTTGTAGACATCTTGATTTTGGAATCTTTTGATAAAAAAAAATGGCAGCACTGAAAATATGACGAATTAAGCATCGAAATGTGTAGTTTTCATAAATTTCATGCCCGACCTCTGTGATTGACTCACTCGAAAAACAAAAGCACATTGGATCTAGAGTCCAGACTCTTGAAAACATTGACAAGAAAAAATACTCTTGATTCAATCGGATTTTTGCTTGAATCAAAACGGAATCCGCTTAAATTAAGAGGCTTGGTTCTTGATTTAAGCTAGATTCTGATTGAATCAAGAGTACTTTTTCTTGTCGATGTTTTTAGAGTGTGGACTCTAGATCCTATGTTTTTTTTTTTTTTTTTTTTTTTTTTTTTTTTTTTTTCAAATGTAGACATCCTGACTTCGGAATCTTTTGATAAAAAAAAAATAGCAGCACTGAAAATATGACGAATTGAGCATCAAAATTGATAGTTTTTATCACAAATTTCATGCCCAACCTCTGCGATAAGCTAGATTCTGATTGCATCAAGAGTACTTTTTCTTGTCGATGTTTGTAAGAGTCTGGACTCTAGATCCTATGTTTTTTTTTTTCTTTTTTTTTTTTTTCTTTTTTTTTCTTTTTTTTCTTTTTTTTCAAAAGTAGACATCCTGATTCGGAATATTTTGATAAAAAAAAATAGCAGCACTGAAAATATGACGAATTGAGGTTCAAAATTGGTAGTTTCTATCACAAATTTCATGCCCAACCCCTGCGATTGACTGGATCCGTTGTGCGACGCGGCGGCCGGATTCCGTATGCGAGCGGGGTCGTCACTCGTCGTCGTCGGTCGGATCGTCGCCGGCATCCGAATCGGCCGATCGGCGACCGGGGGCGAGCCAATGAGGCGAGTGCGAGAACCGCCCGGGGCGAGCTCTCACGAACCACGCGCCCATTACCCAGAACAAGTGATAATCGCACGCCTCATCCCTCCTCGTCAATTATCGCTGCGTCAGAGGCGCGGCGTACTTCGCGATATATCGATTCATCCGCCATTTATACAAATATTCATGAATCCAAGAATGCATCTAGAAGATGCTTAAGCCTTTGAATGATATCTGTGCTGCCGTGCTTATGAAGAACGCCGTATGAACCTCCAGGCATTGCCAAATTTCCTTTGATAAAGCACGAATTTTCTGGTAAACTTATGAATATTTTATTTCCAATTATTAAGATAATTTCGCTTGCAATTTCACCTAAAGTTCCCCAAAATTGCAAGGAAAAATATTCATAACTTTCCTCAAAAATAGACATTTTATCGCAAGAAATCTGGCAACTCTTGAATGTTCATACGGCGTTCTTCTTTAGCATGGTAGTGTGAGGATTTGGCTGGTCACAATTATGTCACGGACAGTACGATACGTATACGAGGGTGGAAAATACTTCATCTTTCAGTGCAATGAATAATTCTTGATGTTTGAACTTTCTTTCTTCATTTATTTCAGAGGTTTATCCTGTCATTAACAACTTTGAGTTACCATACAATATTGATGACAATAACGACAAGCATAAAAATGAGTGTAACGATGACGACGAGAATGTCCTTGAATTTTCCGAGGACGAGGAAAATGTCTAAGAATTTTCTGAAGACGATGAGGGCCAGGCACGAAGCTTTGCGTGGTGGTAGCGGAGGCCATTCTGGTTAGCTATCTACTGTGCTGGATCTTTTCCCTTCTTTATTTACTTTAGAGGTTATTCCTTTCATTCACAACTTTGAGTTACTATACAATATCGAGCACGATAACAACAAGCATAAAAATGACGATGAGTGTAACGATGACGATGAAAATGTCCTTGAATTTTCCGATGAAGATGTTATCGCAACATCGCGACCATTTTCGAATTTCCCGCTCGGAGGGAGGGGTTATGGAAGCGAGAGGGGATCGAGTGCTCGAGTGCGGCCATGTTGGGCCAAGCTAGTCAGTCGGGTCAGAGCAGCGGTATAGACCCGTGCTCACCACCTTCAATTTCTTTTTTCATTTTTTTTGTTCCTTTTTGAGTTCAGTTATTATGTTCAGTTGTTGAACCTTTTGTTGAATACACGTTCTTGTTCGTATTTCGTATTCGTTCGTCTTCATTGTATTTCTTCGCTCTCCCGTCGCCGCACTTGCGGCAGAGCTCACACGACAGATGTCCTTGAATTTTCCGATGAAGATGAAAATGTCTACGAAACCTCTGAAGACGATGAAGGCGAAGCACAAAGTTCTGCGGTGGTAGCTGAGGCCATTCCAATTAGCAATTTTTTGTACCGGATCTTTTCCCTGGGATCCGAAATTGCGTCCAAAAAGTTCAGTTGAATGAACCAAGCAAGTCATCGATCGTCCTGGAGGCAGAATGCATCTTCGAGATGCTCAAGCCTTTACAAGAAATCTGGGAGTACTGGCCGGTCACAAATTCGTGACGGCCGATGCCATAGGTATACCTTTTGGCCAAGGATCCGAAATGGCCTCCAGAGAGTTCAATTGAATGAACCAACTGATTAATCCATCATCCTGGAAGAAGAATGCACCTTAGAGATATTCAAGTCCTCGGAGGAAATCTGTGATAACAATTATGTGACGGCTGGTGCAATACTGTGTCTTTTGCCAAGGATCCGAAATTGCCTCCGAAAAGTTCAATTAAACGAACCAAGTGATTCATCGATCGACCTGGAAGCAGAATGCATCTTAGAGATGTTCAAGCCCTTAGAAGAAATCTGTGAGCACTTGGCCGGTCATAATTATGTGACGGCTAGTGCCATACTGGATCTTTTGCCAAGGATCCGAAATAGCCTCCAGAAAGTCGAGATAAACGAACCGAACGAGTCATCGCTCGTCCTGGAGGCAGAATGCACCTTCGAGAGGCTCAAACTGGATTCAGGAAACTGGTCGTTGTGGCAGAAATGGTCAAATATCAGCCTGCATTACAATTTTAGCTAAAACCTTTACGTACAAAAATGTGTGTAATTTAGTAGAAAGGCAGCAATTAAGAGAATTTATGACTACAAAATCGATTTCATCTAATACAATTATTCAAGGAAACAACGATTGCTTTGTTATTTATCTATGGCTCAAAAAATGATGTGTTACCAAAAAATTGCGTGTAAATTTATTGATTTCAATTACGAAAATAATGGGTGTGAAAATTGCGTGAGTTAAAAACTACTCACAGTTTCTAAAGTGTAACAGTACATGTATCAGTTGATTGTGCACCTTTTTGGGTGTTCATCAGTGTAATTGTGTTAGTGTGTGTCTTAAAAACTGCGACACTCAAGCCCTAATCCCTCGAAGGAATGCCAAGTATTGTGAGTATATCCCCCTTCACTCGTTTGTCAAGGAACGTTTTGTGGAGCCAAATGTGGAATAAGCAAAATAATGACATATTTTTATGAGTAGTCTTTCGAACTGAGTTTTGCGATTAAGGGTTTTCACGATAACGAATAGCTTATGTCGCCGTAAGAGACAACACATTTTCGGTCATATTTTCACGAATAATGGATAACCTCCACTCGAATTTTTTTGTCATTTAGTCTATTCACAAGGTTACGTGTCTACAACGTTTCAATAGATCTGTTCGCTCACTTCAAGTTCAAATAGCATCGATAAATGGCCAAGACTTTTAGAGTAACAGCCGCGCAATTTCGGAATTTGTCATAACTTTAATTAGATGGAGCACAATATTGGAGAGCGTTAAATACGCAACTTTCAAGATTAAGCGAAAAAATTAAGATTATTTTTCAAAAAATGACCGAAATATGCTTGTCTGTTACGGCGAAAACTATTCCAGTACGTGAAACCACTCATAACGTCCTGATTCACTTGTTTCCAAGTTCGTTGAAAACTCCGTCGAGGCGAAATTGACTCGCGCGATGACGTCACGGTGGACATCCTGGCGGGGCGGGCGTGGGGGCGAGATAAACTAGTTACTGCGCCTGCGCGACGCGACGTGCTTGCATGCGCGAAATGCATGTGCAAGTGTTGCCCCGGGTGAGAATTTCTCCGAGCGCATTGATGACCGATGCTCTGTCACTCGACCACTCTCGCTTTCAACGTCATCATCGCTCCGTTCGTCGCCGGACCCTCTCCATTTCCCTCGGGCGTGTCTCTCATCGGGCAAATGCTGAGGAAAATCGCCGTATGCGTCATCAGCCGTTGCCAGATATCCCACGTTAAATTTTGAATTTTCAAGGCAATCACTGGAAAAAAACACATTGGATCTAGAGTCCAGACTCTTAAAAACATCGACAAGAAAAAATACTCTTGACTCAATCGGATTTTAGCTTGAATCAAATCGGAATCCGCTTAAATTAAGAGGCTTGATTCTTGATTTAAGCTAAATTCTGATTGAATCAAGAGTACTTTTTCTTGTCGATGTTTCTGAAAGTCTGGACTTTAGATCCTATGTGTTTTTTCTTTCCAGTGCACATTTAAAATTTTAAGGGGTGCCTCTAGAAGAAAATTTCACAAGGAAGCCATTGGGAAAAAACACATTGGATCTAGAGTCCAGACTCTTAAAAACATCGACAAGAAAAAATACTCTTGATTCGATCAGAATCTAGCTTAAATCAAGAACCAAGCCTCTTAATTTAAGCGGATTTCGTTTTGATTCAAGCAAAAATCCGATTGGATCAAGAGTATTTTTTCTTGTCAATGTTTTCAAGAGTCTGGACTCTAGATCAAATGTGTTTTTTGTTTCCAGTGAATCAGTGAACATTTGAGGCGTTCGGAAAACAAGGCTCATAAATGCAGTTTTTGCTATTTCGCGAAATACGTGTTTGAAGTTTCGAAATTACATGGATCTGCTGGAACCTTGAACTAATTATTCAAGATTTATGCCATACCTACAAACTCATAAGATCAGAGGCTTGAATTAGGTATTCCTTAATATAGTTAGTTATACTAACATTTTTCATTTAAGTACTTTCGTAAATCCTAATTAATTGATCTCAATTTCCACTTATTCCGCAGATGCACATTTAATCCAGCATGGAAGAATCGGACCAAGCTCTAAACATGTTAGAACTCCAATCTCATTTTTATGTTTCTTCTATAGCCCTCTAAGTGATCAGGAAATGGCTCAAAGTGTTTCAAAACAGCAGAAGAAATGGAAATTCGAGGACAAGACGTCCTCTTTCGGAGAATAAAGGTGAGTTCTCATTTCCTAAGGAGTAGCTGTTCATCTTACCTACTCCAGAGGAATCCAAGATGTTCACCATCTAGACCAATTTAGCAAAGATTATTATAATTCACTTTTCCATCCATCACTAACTCGCTTGTGCCTTTGAAGGGTAAAAGTGCTGATAGAGACGTTCATTGTTTACACACAATCATCTAAAACAAAACTCGCGTATTGAAACTAAGTCCATTTGGTGTGGTTGGGAAAAAAAACTATAAAATTGAAAATGCAAATTTCAACTTCGTAATTTCAGCACACATCGGAATTCTCATACGTTCAGGAGCCCCGATGAGGTAATCGCACGTGTCGTTAATCCTGAAGCGAAGGAATGACGCAAATCCTCACCGTATGGCGGCATTTCCGGAGGAATTCTGTCGCATTAAGGAAAAAACGCCGTAAGAACATCCAACCGTTGCCGCAATTCCCGAAATTAAACATTAATCTTCGATTGAATTTTTGCATTTTTTCCCTTTCAACTAAAAGATACGAGACCGAATGTTTGTTATTGACAACGGCTTGATCACAAATAACATGATAAGAAACACTGGAAATCCCTTCATAAATTTTGAAATTGTTCGTCTGAAAGGTCGCTGAACCGCCAGTGTCTCATTCTGCCCACCAGCCTCTTTTCAATAATCTTTCCTGGAAATTAAGAAACTATTGAAAGACTGAGAAGTTAACGTTTTTTTCAGGAGTTAAAAACCTTATTAGTTTGTAAGGCGATTTTTCTCTGAATGATTTTTGCAATGCTGATTAAAATAATATTTTTTTTTTTTTTTTGGGGGGGGGGGGGGGGTTCACTGAAAAGTATGCTTAGACACTGTGTTTTTGTCATTATGCACTCATGGAAAAAAAAACACATTGGATCTAGAGTCCAGACTCTTGAAAACATTGACAAGAAAAAATACTCTTGAAACGAAATCCGCTTAAATTAAGAGGCTTGGTTCTTGATTTAAGCTAGATTCTGATTGAATCAAGAGTACTTTTTCTTGTCGATGTTTTTAGAGTCTGGACTCTAGATCCAATGTGTTTTTTTTCCAGTGCTCTAACGCAAATAAATAAAAATAAAGCAAATTGCAAATAAAGAACAATTGCGTGCCAGATAAAAGGAAGAATATTGTGAAGATTCCCAGAAAACTAACACATAATATCGAACGAAATTTGGCAACGTCATAAGGTTTATACGTCGTTTTTTCTCAGGTCTTGGCAGAATTCTTCGGAATCCGCCGTTTTCGAAGAAGTCCGTGGTGTCACGCTCGCGCGGTGGCCAAAGCGCACTACTGACCCCTTGAAAAAGTCGAAAACTCGCTGAGGACAAAAAAAAAACTCGTCCGATTTACGCGGAAAAAAAGTGGTCGTTCAAAGTAAACGGAGCTAATACCCCCTATAAAAATGCAAATAAATTATTGGCTAACGGGAGTTGCCACGTGTCCCGACAAAACAGGTGCTTGGACGTGAGCATACGAGTGCGCTGATGAGTTGACATGAGGGCCATTATAAACGTAAGTATCTTAAACTTCGAAACTGGAGGCGGATCCAGCAATTTGACAACACCGAATTCCCTCCATTAAAACCTATGTTAAATAATCGATCAGTGGCGTGGCGTGCTTTGCAATATATCGATTGTTGTGCCATCTAAACCTATGGAAAAGGATCGATAAACAGGGCGTTCGCAGCGAACACCTTAATAATCGATTCTTTACCACAGGTTTAAATGGCAGAAAATTCACGCCACGCCACTGTAATCGAATCTTGTCGGAGCACCTGGTCCCTCCAAAAATCGATACATTTCCATAGGTTCAAATGGAAGAAAACAATGTTGCCAATTTGCTGGATCCACAGATGTTCGAAACAGGTGCATGAAATTAAGAGCTGCGAAAAGCCAAGGCCATAGGTCAAACTATCACAATTGAGGAGCTTTCCGGAAAAAGGGCACATAGCAAAAAATTGCGTTTGAGAGAAATGTATTTGAAGTTTTGATCATTACTCTATGGCCACTGACAGTGACTTTCATTCGAAATTGGGAGTCCAAGCTGCGATGAAAGGTACCATCAGTGGCCAGAAATTATTGATGGAAACTTAAAATGCATTTCTCTCAAACGCTATTTTTTGCTATGTGCCCTTTTCCCGGAAAGCTCCTCAATAGATATTAGCGAACTGTTCCAGGATTTTGGAATTCACGGCTTGTCTACTAGATCATTGTTTGACTTTCTGATCATGAATTACGATTGGCGAATCTGACCGTTGACTTCCAAAGGTAACTTAAGCACTTTAGGAAGAAAGTATTCCGAGATCTCTAGGATAGAGTAACCCTGATCACGAATGAGAAAGGAGCTGACTCTCTGTTCAAATAGACGAACTCTATAAACATTTGGAATCAATCCCGTCCACCTTGAAGTCGACGTCATCGATAGTAAAAAGGCTCCGGTAAAAGCGCTGCGGACCGATTATTGAAATTTATAGACGAAAGACGTAATGAGTATAGGAAGATCCTTGAAATGGGTAGTTCTCATAGACTAAGGGGGTAATTGATGGACAAACTATCGGGTCTCTCGTGGGTTGCCGTTAGTTACTCTATTGTCTTTTATCCATTGCAACCACTCGCTTCCACCAATAGGATCCCTCCATATCCTCTTTGTCCATTGCTTTGTCTATCGATTTCAATAATCAGCCCGCTGATAAAATAAAGACCGTTGTTCGAAGAGCCACCTCTCCATCTATACCCATCTGATGATGATGAATAAGTGGAACAAGAGAGATGATGGTCTGAGGCATAAAAAACGTGTATTTAGAATCACCCACTACTGCTTCAAGACTTTCTAACGAGGAAAAAGCTGCTCTCTGGACAGTCTTGAGAGCGATTTCTGGCAAGGAACCAACCGATCGCGGTGGGTCGAAAGTGGGACTTTACAAGTGCATTACTGTATTGTCGATAACTGGGGACCTGATGCGCGAGACATCTACTTGTAAGCCCAAGATAGAGCACTAAAGATTACAAGAAGCCTGGTTTCTGCTGCAACAGTGTATTTAGTTGTCTCATCATTGGACGTTTTCATCAAACGGAACTATGTGCATTATGCGTGAGCCCTATTATGATGTATTCTCATGAGCTCAAGGCTCATGTTTAAATGCACATAGTTCCGTTGATAGAAATACGTCCATTTTCAAGAAGTTTGTTTATTTTCTTCCCCCGGATAGCGAAAATGTCCGCCATGGGAAGAGACAAAGTTACTCCTCGAAATGTTTTTTGCTGGGTTAAAGTTAGTAAGTTAGTTAAGTACTTGGGTAAAGTTATGGGGGAATTAATGTACTTTAATAGCTATTCTTTTGGTACGACCAGTAAAAATGCTGTCTGTGCAATAGAGATGAGGATGAAGACGTGTTACATTTTATTGCAAAATGTCCAATTTTAAAAGAATTTGGAGCGACATGTTTTGGCAAAGAGACTATAGATGAAAACGAATTTATTAACTTGTTAAGCGTGGAACATGTGAAGCGTTTTACTACCGTTAAATACCATACACTGAAAAAAAAGAGGTAAAGGTTAAGTCCCAACTGTTGGATGATACGGACATTTCTAATTAATTGTTAGTAATACCCCAATTAATTGTAGTAATACCCCGATAATTGTGGTAGTACCCCCAATAAATTAGGTTACTAACCCAAATGTTGCGGCACTACCCCAACTTGGGTTGGGATGCTACCAAAATTAATCAGAAATGTCCACATCATCCAACAAATTGGGGTAGTGCCACAATTTTAGGGGACAACCCCTCACACTTTTTTTCCGTGTAAAAATGCGTGGCCGTTCAGGTGCAACTTGATTACAGAGTTCAATTATTGAATTGAACTTGATTACGAAATCAATTCTTGCATTGAACTTGATTACCTGTAGTGAGGAAGTAACCTCCCTCGCACGGAAAATGTTAGATTCCCATGGGGTATAGCAGAGACAAGTATAAGTTAAGGTAAGTTGCAAGGTGGAGAAATGGTGCTGGGTCCACACCATTTCGTGGGGAATACAAAGCCAAGAAATTCAAAAAATTAAAATTGAATTTTGACTCTAATTTTAATTTTTGGAGTTCCTTGGCTTTGTTTTCCCCACGAAATGGTGTGAACCCAGCACCATTTCTCCACCTTGTTACACACAGTTCGGGCCACTTCTTAGTGTTTTTTTTTTTTTTTTTTTTTTTTTTTTTTTTTTTTTTTTTTTCAATTAAGGTAAGTTGTTAAGGTTACTTAATGAAGGCTTTTTATTTTTTTTTCCGGCCTATCTCATCGAAGTATAATTAAAAAAAGCACAGTTGGGCCGAGCGTAAATTTTCCTGGGAATATATTGTTGAGAGAATAATACCTATCAGGAGAGTGCCGTTCTGTCAACTGTGCTCCGGAGAGGGCGAAAAAAAGGGGTCATTTAAATTCCGGTAGATACACGGCAGCAGCGCAGCCGGTGACTCGCGTATTGTGAATCGATTCGGTGGATGGGAATGGGTGAACGTGGAGTTGGATCGGCGAATTATTTAAATAAGGTTTTTATCCTTTTTTGCTTGACCGTTTCGCCCGGTGTTCCGAAAGTTACGTGACTGCACTCGGATATAGGGCGATCGACCTCCTCTTACCAAGATGTTATGACTCTGGAACTAGAAGGGTAACTATTGATGATCGACAGGCTGCCGTAACCGTCGACAATTTGATATAAGACGTCAAAATCACATAACCTCGTCTAGAGACACATCGTGTAAAATAGAGGACAAGCGATTTAAACCTATTTTGGCCACCTGATAAATATTCTCAAAGATTTCTTCGAATTCAATCGCATACTGATAATTTTAAGCGTCTGTTACATTTTAATAATTTACAGATAAGTTTGAAATGTTGAATTTTACTGATGCTACAATTTTCATTCAATTGACAGTTATTTTATTCAGTTGATTGTGTAAGGAAGGGTTGTTTTCTGGGGGGATTCTTATTATCTTAGACAATCTGCAATTGTAGTTCACGCGTGCCGAAAAAGTCAAAGGCAGCTTTCATCATAAATGAATCTGTCTATTGCAGAGGGGCGCAACGATTTCGATTGTTATATGCGATCAAATATTATAAACCAGACGCGATTACAGGGATAAGGCCCTCCTGACCATTCCTTCCTCTAGATGCTGTTGACGCAATGACATTCAAAAATAACATTGCTCAAGTGATTCCGCGTAAGCAGAACATAATTACGGAAGACAGCAAAACAGAAGCACTCTTGATTCATGGCCCCAAAAAAGCGGGAAACGTAGAAACCAACCCACCCTCCTCCCTCGACGACATGTCAACCGACGATTCCGAGGGAAACGATGATGAATGAATCTACAGCAGTCTGAAGAGCTTCACTGTACATTTGTAATTGATAATTAAGGCGCTATAAGGGAACTCTAAAGGGGGAACTTTCATGTAATATTCTTAGACTTCTTATATCTTAACATGTATCTTAGGCCTTCGGCCATTATATGTCTAATAATGGTTCCACCTTTGTTACAAAATTAATAAATATTTCGTTATCTTTAGAAAAAAAAAAAAAAAAAAAAAGTGATTCCGCGTGAAGAAGAAAATCATCCTCTGTTTAGACGTAAGCTCCCGGTTAATACATGCCTCCCACCTAGAAAGGTGCGATACCTCAACCCTAAAATTGTTCTCCCGCCATCAGCCAAAAAAAACAGCCTTCAGCATAAAAAAGGCGAGAATATGAAAGAGAGAAGAGCAGGAGACCGATGCAAGCAATTTATAAAGATTCAAAGCGTCATGAAGCATTTAAAGCGAATTGTAAACTTAAATAAAATTATGCGTAAAAAGGCTTTAACACCATGTCTACAGCACGCACAAATTCAAGTTCGGGAAACGAAAATATTGAAGGTATTTGAACTGTCATCCCATGTCATTTTATCTCACCAAGCACTGGAAAAAAAACACATTGGATCTGGAGTCCAGACTCTTAAAAACATCGACAAGAAAAAGTACTCTTGATTCAATCAGAATCTAGCTTAAATCAAGAACCAAGCCTCTTAATTTAAGCGGATTTCGTTTTGATTCAAGCAAAATCCGATTGAATCAAGAGGATTTTTTTGTCAATGTTTTTCCAGAGTCTGGACTCTAGATCCAATGTGTTTTTTTTTTCCAGTGAGTGAACTTTCGACATGGCGCGGCGCCGCCGAAAATAATTCCGACAGTGTAACTGTGCGTCGCCGTCGAGGGCCGTTTAACCGCGTAGCATACGGAAAGTACTTTTAATGGGGTTTATATTGTCTTCAAACGCCTGCTGAGTCCGACTCGCACCATTGTCAATTGTTCCTGTTTATCTCTCATCGTCTCGACATCCACCGGATTATTACGTCTGAGGTCTCACTCGACCCGACTAGAGGTCTCAATTCATCTGTCGATCTTCCAGACACTTAAGAAGCAATACTACAGACTACACGCGCGAGCACATGAATTCATTCCATGCTTAAAAAAACCTTCCTGTCACTTTATAGATCGAAAATTGAGGCGTTAATTACGAAAAGAAATTTAAAAAATCTTTGGGTTTTTTCCGACGTTGAGTTGGGCAGAATTTTTTACATTCAGAGCCAAGCGAAAACATACTGCCACACACTGGGAGAAAAAATGCACATTGGAATTCTAGAGGACCAGACTCTTGAAAACATAGACAAGAAAAAGGACTCTTGATTCAATCAGATTTAAGCTTAAATCAAAAGGAAATCCGCTCAAATTAAGAGGCTTGGTTCCTGATTTAAGCTTAAATCTGATTGAATCAAGAGTATTTTTTTTTGCTCGATGTTTTTAAGAGTCTGGACTCTAGATCCAATGTGTTTTTTTCCAGTGCAGTACCTCAATCTTCGAAAACCAGAATGTCAGCAATGTTACCAGCTTTCTAATTCCCAATTGTTACATGATCGCTGCATATACTTAATATGCTCATGCTTGTAATTTCTGCTTGTATAAACTATTTCAATTTTCTTTTTCATAACTTGTCTCAATGGAAGAAATCGACAATCAAATATCTCATATAAATCAATGTATTGTCGAATCACTCAACAACTCCACCTTCTCTCCGAGCGTGGTCCGATTACGAGCTAAAGTCCCACCACAGATCAGAGACCCGATGAAAGAGCTAAGACGAGCTCGCGCTCAATGGCGCCGCCAACGAACACCGGAAACCAAAAATCTGCTTAATACCCGATCCAAAAGATTAAAAAAGCTATTATCAAAGTATAAACAAGAAAGTTTCGACAATTTCATTGAAACACTCTCTCCTTTTGCTGACACAGATTACTCGCTATATAGTATAACGAAGGCATAACTTCAACAAACCTTGTTAATATGTAGTTTTTGTACATGATTATTAGTTTTGCATGTCTGTTCTACTTGTGATGATGATTATGATCCAAAGAACGAAAGTAAAAGCTTCCGCATGGCACAAGTAATGTAGCAACAGTTTGGAGATAATGCACCGTAAGGAATCGGGCTACTAATATACTACATAATTGATCAACCCTTCTGACAAACTTCAAAAACATAACTGACTTAGGGACTCGTATTCAATCGACTGTATAATAAACTTTTGTTACCGTATTTCCTGGAAGTTATACTCTGTTATACTGAAGTCTGAAGTAGGTTGACTCATTGGAGAAACTTCGGTACTTGGGCTGCTCCATAAATGCAACGCAGGCCCACTCACAAAGAGCCATGCACTCCTCGGAATCAGGACTTGCCAACTCACAACCGTATGCTAGCGTCTGAACGCTAGGCGTCAGTAAACACTCACAACCGGAAACATATTTAACCGGAAACATATCAACCGGAACTCATCAACATTAACATTTCCGTTTCGGGTAAGTTGGGGCGGGGAGGTTACTGCCTAGAGGTTGAACACGTTGCATAATGATCCACAAATGAGCTTAGTTAAATTAGCCAAGGAATTCGAGAACCCGGTGAAACTCCGCTAATTTTTATTCATTCACAACCTTCTGCCCCCCCCCCCCCACCCCCGTAAAAATTGCCCTCTTTGCAATAATCCTATGAAATTGAATTACAAAAATTATTAACGGAAATGTATTTTCTAAATTTTTTTTGAGATATCTTACTGTACTTCAACAGGGGAAGCTTGTGACCTTGGGAGCTTTGTACCTCTACCAATATGTTTCAACAAAATCATTGGTAACCAAGCATTTGGATCACAACTTGGACGTGCACCTAACGTGCTATACCGCTAACACATAAAAACTGCACTTGAAGTTCCCAAGGTTGAACACATTACTTCCGGAGTACAAAATGGATATTTCTTCCGAAGATAACCTTGTGGCAGATTCGAAGCACGGGATTGTTTTTTTCCCCTACTTGGAGCAGTTGCGCGGTTTAACACTAAGGTACCCCACGCACAAATTTCCGTCAAAATTCAATTGCAAGGAGGAGATATAGAACTAAACCAAGTGAACCCAGAAGAAGAGCAAACCCTGGTTTTGATTAGAGGTAGCTGATAAGCACGATGCACATGGTCATTTAGCTGTTATGCTCGATGCACATGTTGCTGCCACGACAGAACTTAAGAAATTCCAATTCCCTGTAATAAAAAGGCTACACCATCCTGTAAAACCAAACAGCCAGTACTTAATATTCGTTTGCTTGTCATAATCACAGATCGTAAAAGACTCCACAGTTTCATAGTTGATTAAATCTGCCTGCTTGTGCTCTAGACATTTTCTCAAACTTTTCTAATTATTGCTATAGGGTGTTTATTTGTTCTTATTTTGGGTCTCAGCTAGAATCTGTTTTTATTTTTGTTGAATCGTAAGATACCTTGTCATCCTGCCTTGGCTTCTTATTGTAGTTGTTCTTCTTGCTCGTTTGTTTCTTATTCTAAATCCAATGATGATGACATTAGTGTCATGTCGAAACGTCTGGTGCACATCTTCCATCTTAACCGTAATAAAAGGTTGAGAATTTGACATCTCTCCCCTAATTTCATTGCCATCATTTATATACTTTAGTTAATGCAGCACTAAAAATGTACATTGGTGGTTTTGTCATTTTGCCACGTGCACAGAAAGAAAACGCATAGGATCTAGAGTCCAGACTCTAGGAAAACAATCAGACAATTCATTCAGAACAATACTCTGATTCACACAGATAAAGCCTTAAATCAAAAGGTAAATCCGCTCGAAATAAGAGCTTGGTTTCTTGATTTACAGC
This sequence comes from Bemisia tabaci, assembly GCF_918797505.1. Lineage (NCBI taxonomy): Eukaryota > Metazoa > Arthropoda > Insecta > Hemiptera > Aleyrodidae > Bemisia > Bemisia tabaci. Next base: position 32,643,000 of record NC_092802.1, read on the forward strand.
TTAAATCAGTATAGAATCAAGAGTGCCTTTTCTGGCCGATGTTTTTCGAGGAGTCTGGACTCTAGATCTCAATGTGTTTTTTTTTTCCAGATGCCTCGTGTTAGTGTTACAACCATTGCAGTTTAAACAGGAAAGAGAGGGATCGGTTGGACGGATCGTAAGACACGGTTCATCTGGGGCGCACTCGCCGGCTGATGCGTTTTTCCTCCTGCGGTGATAAGATCATCGATGAACAACCATCGATTGAGCAACCGATCCGAGATGACAACATCCCCACCTGCAGTAATGTAGGCGGCGAAACGGAGGCAAGCAAACACACCGGCCTCGCGAGACGGGACTGGTCCGTTGGGCAGCAGTTTTCTCGGAAACCGGGCATAATTACATCATTAGGATTATGAAAGAGTGTTGAATGAAGCGGAAGCCGATCCGGGCACCGCCGTGCAAAAGAAAAAGAATGCCGTAATGAACAGTCGAGTGTTGCCAAATTTCCTCCTCAAAAAATATTCATTAAGGGAAGTGAATGAATTATTTTAGACCTGTGAGGTTTTCAGACTTTTTGTCGAATCAAATTAACGAACGAAATCCTCTGCAGGGGTTTCCACCGAATCTAAATAAATGAAATTCCCGGACATTTCCCTGATACATTTTAAAATTCTCTAACAACGAATATAGGCCAGATGGTTAAAAAAGAAATAATTAGAACAGGGCGTCCTAAGTTTTTTTTCCTTTCTTACATTTTGATAAATCCTGGTTTTTTCCTGGATATTGATAAACTTAATCCTGATGACATAAATTTTCCAGATCCTGAACTTTATGCAGGGAAAACTCTGGAATAAAATTGGCGAATGTACCTTCACAGAAAATATCTCGATAAAAAAATCCTATCGGACGTCTTCCTTTCCTGAAATCCTGCACGGAAAAAACGTTGTATGATCGTGGTACTGCGGCGCAGGGGCCCGGCCCCAAGCCCGGGTAGGTGAAATTGTCACCTAAACCTCGGAGGGTCCAGCCCAAGCTTGAAGTATGGGTCCAGCCCTACCTGGCATATCGGACGCCGAGCGTAAATAAAATTCCGTGGCTCTCCGCAGGGATTCGGATACCCGTCATCGCAAGAGGTTAGACCAGCGCGGGTACCACCAGGCTACGAGGCCTCGTATGAACTGCGCGGCTGGCGGGAATGTGTACGCCTCGTGAGTTGCAATTCCCTCCTCGCGGCATATCCAAGTGAACACCTGATCAATACGGGCAGCAGTCCTCACCTGGCGTTCAACGAGAAATGACGTGGAGGCGCTACTCGCTTTCTGCGCTATCGGCGCGCTGCAATGCGCAGTGAACTAAAAACCCGCAAAACCCAGTCGGCGTGTCAGGCGGGGCGCAACTAGCGCGCTGGGGGGCGCGTGCCGGTAATCCTGTAGGGACGTGAGCTACCTCTCCTACACTCACCTCTAGTTAGGTGGCCCCCATCCTAAACTTGGTTTTTTTCAGTGATTTTCACATCCGTTAACCACAAGATTCCGATAGATCGGGAAATTCTAAGCTCGACACGCCTGTAAAATAGTTTTTGGTGCATTTGTTGTTCGAAACTTCCAAACCCATTCTAGAAACAATTAAGATGCTGCATGAATATTTTCCGGACAGTTTGTCATTTTCCCTCACAGACTGTAAAAAAAACTCTTGGACCAATGCCGCATTGCATAACTTCTTAAGAATGCACCTCACTTATCGCCGGATTTAAGAGTCTAGAACTCTTGTTTCAAGCGGATTTTGCATTGAATCAAGAGTCCATACTCTTAAATCCGCACAATAAACTTGCACTCTTGAACCAAGAGGTTTTTTTTTGACCAGTGCACATTTCCCGGTTTTTCCCTTACCGTGCAATCCAGCCACTGAAATTCGAAAGGAAAATACTCACAATTTTCCCGAAAAAATCGTGATTTCCCAGAGGAAATTTGCAACGGCCTGCCGCTTATACGACGTTCTTCTGTAGCAACGGCGGAGGCATGACCTGGTTTCGCTTTTATTACCTAATCGCGAGTGGCCGCTCGCGCTCGCAACTTTCCTTCCTCCATCCGCGGATCCGCGCTCGAGACTAAATCAGCCATCAACGAATTGGCCGCGCGTCCATTAATGCGCTCTCCTTTGCCCTTTAATGGCCCTTTCAGCGCGACAAACGCAACCGCAAACCGCACCGCAGCGAGACTTGGTCACCCCCCGGTCACTTGCACGCTCTTTCAGCTCCGCTCGAGCCGGCCAGCGTCATTGCTCAACGCGCGAAAATTGATTTACTTTCGGCTTCGAGCGACCGCCGAGTTCATGGCGCTCAGGCGAAATGCAAAAGCCTCCGGATCGTAGAGTGGAAAAAAGCATGGATCCTTCTAAGAATATGCCAAATATCAAACTCCTGTTACGCCTGTGCTTTGGAAGAACGCCGTATGAACATCGAGAGTTGGCGAATGTCAGTCACTAAACTATTCATTTTTGTGGAAATTTATGGATGTTTCCTCTGAAATTTTCAGGGAACCCTCGCGGGTAAAATGTGGAGTGAAACATTTATCTAAAAAATATTATTAGTTTAACATGAAATTCTTGTTTTATCAAAGGTAATTTGGACCGGTTTAACAGAGAGTAACCAATTCCACATCAGCTATTGACCACATTTAACTGGGCGATTAAATTTTTCACGATAGAACGTCTGTGCGGATTCCAGTGAAATTTTAAGTAATTTTCTTCAAACTATGGAGAAATTTTCACTGACAATTTGCACGAAAACCCGCATTGTTTTCATGTTAAAAATTAAATTGTCCAATGAAAAGCTAGTAAGCTTGGTTCCTATCTGTTTTAACGCGGTCCATTTGGCACGCCTGAATGTTTATGGCAGCGAGTTTGTTCTTAACTGAAGTGTACTGGGATAACACTGAGTCATACAGCATCCTACAGGCTTGTGGGGGCGCTCCAGATCCTTTCATCCCTTCTTCGACGGCGTGCGATGGTGCATTGCGAAAGTAATTTATGCAGTCTTGTAGCGCTGAGATGGCTTGACGCCGCCGCGCCGTTTCGCGCAATGCGTGACGTATTCCTTAAGTCTTCAGCGCTAAATATACGATTAACACTGCCGGCCACATTGCCGACTAGTTGTGTTTAGCCTCTGATCCTATTCAAGCGTTTTCGATCACCGACATTAAAATTACATGACATTAAAACTGAGTGCAAACTTAATGATTAATGAGTAGAAGGCTTTAATATGAAGGAGGAAAAAACTACGAAACAATAAATTCATCTGTGCCCTCTTTTTCTTTTCCCTTCCTCCTTTTTCTTCTCCTGATCCTATATGCTTCTTCATCTCTTTTCCAATGTATGCGCCTGTCTAAATTATGAAGAAAGAAAATTCTAACTGTCAGCCGCTGTCTAGTCGCTAAGATTGTGCATGATACTCCCTGATTTTTCGTATAAAACATGGTAAAAATAATAAAGAAAAAAACATATAGTACCATCATCATACACTTGATGGTGGTTAACTAGACTGTGAATTCCCGTTTTTTTCCTCTGATGGCGCATAGTAATCTTTGTCACTTCCCTACTTTTCCCTAATTTTTTACTCTGGTGATAATTAGTGTAGCTATCTAAAATATGGTTTTTTCTATATCAATTTAAATTTAAGTTTAATTCTAAATTTGAATAAAAAAGTGATCATTTTCCGTTTATGGTTTAAGAATTTCTGGGTTTTATTTTTTTTTTTTTTTTTTTCTTTTACAGGTGAAGCAGGGTGACCTGTGTTGAACGCGCAGAGAGCGTGTTTTAAAGGGTCAGAATAAAACTTTTTGGTGTATAAATTTTATTTTCCCCAAAAGTTCCCCCATTGGAGCTACACCCCCCCCAAAAATTAAAATCATTTTTCCAGAATTTTGGCAACGGTTGTGACCGATCTCATGACAACTTTGTACTCCCTCATTACTTATTCATTCCCTGAATCCATAAATGATCTAAAACAAACCGAATCCCTCAAATTATAGCAGGGCTTTGCGGGTGTTTCGGCTCCTGCGAGTCCCTGGCGTTTAAAACCCTGGATCACCACGTAACACTCTCATAACGATCACATTATATCGGACTGGTCTCTTCTATATTCTTCTTATACCTTCTACTATGGCCGTGACCCTGTTTGTCCTAGCCTCAAAAATCAGTAAATAATATGGTAAATAACATAAGTATTTCTGCTTACGCAACGGACAAGTTTGAAGAGAGTTGAAGCTTTTCCCCTGGCTGGAGAATGTAGTTTTTCGGGTATAGAGGCCATGGTCGTGAAATTACAAGGGCTGCTTTTGGGTCCGAGTCTCAGATCACCACTTAACAATGTTGGACCTTTAGCGAACTTCAATATTCAACACTTGCCCAAGCTTAAGCTGTAACTGTCTCATATCATCAAGTTCCCGTTCTCCGTCATTTGCA